>NW_009610241.1:27660-56493 GCF_000690535.1 Cariama cristata
GTATTTTCTCCATGGGTTGATTTATTACTGACACCTTGCAAGCTGAGACACTAGGGATTTTTCCCTTCCAGCCTTTAACATGGATGAAGTGCTATGTTTGGGATTACTAACTCAGACTCACTGTAAGCTTCCCTAAAATACAGAGATAGTTGTCTGCTTTTATTGCAGCAGATGCTCTTGCAAGACCTGTAACTCCGTGTTATTTGTGGCCAAAGATTGCCACGAGCTACATCATGCTGTCAGAGGTAAGGGCTGTTGAGCAAGCCAAGGCTGTCTTCCTCCAGGCATGGGTGGCATCCCACCGCCTTACGCTGGTGGCTGAGAATGGACATTGCGAGAGTCCAGCAAAGTCGAACCTGCTGATAGCTGACTGCAGCTTCACCATAGCTGGAAAACACTTCCAGTTAGAAGAACAGTCACTGACAAAAATGAGTTCAGGTCAGCTTTTTCAATGCTTTCTCTCAGGCAAGGTATTCAGCAAGTTGTCCTAGGCTCTGAGTGTACTTTCTCTCCCCAGTGTGGACAGGCTGTTTCCTTAATCAAGAGTCCCCTCATGTCAGATGTGTCACACCTGTCTTTCTGGCCCCTTTCTTCTCTGCATTCTCACCTCAGCTTTACTTTCTATTTAGTTGATCCTTAAAATCCTTCTTAATGTAATGTAAAAATCTAACAGTTGCCACCATGACAGGGTGATGTCTATGTCCATCTCAGTCAGAGGCAGCTGCATCTGGCTCCCCCCACACACACCCCTTTCTCTCCTCCTTTCCCCTCACTAGAACTGACTATGCAGCCTCACATAACATACACATTCCGTTCAGGAGAACTAGGGAAAAAAGATCAAATATACATCAGTCATTATTGCTGTTGGTGGGGCATATATTAATAAGACAAACTCCTCATTTTCTGAGGACAGAGATTATATTTAGCACTGGGAGGAACCTCACCTGTGGATGTGTAGGAGACGGAGGTACCCACTACAGACATTTTAGGCTCTCAGAGATCCAGCATTAAGTGTGCTCGTTGGCCCAGTCTACTAACGCTGGCCTGAAACAGACACCATGCCATCTCTGAGTCACAGACATTTTCTGTCAAATGCCTGAGATTCTGATTATGCTTCAGCATGTTTTCTAATAATTTATTTCTTAGAAAAAAAGCACTAAACAAATGGGAATTATAATGAAACAAGACAACAGTGATAATATCATTGTATGTATCTGGAGTAATGATGAGGCTAGATCAGATAATGAAGGTGTCAAATGGATAAACATTGGCATCTCTAATACCCATAATAAATTCTAGGACACTGAAAAGACTGCATGATATCAACAAATAACAGTTCCTAACACTAACAACAACAGCCTCATAGGAAAAAACAGTATTTAGAGTGCTAGTCATTGAGGAAAAGTGTCCCAAAATGCAGAAACCACCACAGGATCGTATAAAGTGGATATATCCAACATGCAAAATAATCACAGCAATTATCCTGCCTGTCCTCAGCTTTTTGGCTTACGCTGTATCGCACAAAGCACCTTTTGCTCTTTTGGTTTCATCCTCACATGTGCAATGGGGGTGACTACTGCTAATGATAAGAGTGACTTTAATTCCCATGGCTTTAGCATTAGCAAATTCTATGCAGATTCCTTTACCTGACAGGCAGGAAACTTTGTTATAACAAAACATTTTATGCTGCTTGAAAGTCACCATGTTAATAATGAGGCAGGGGAAAGGAAAAAGATACTCTGTGCCAGAGTCACAGGAAACGCTCTGAGGCACCGTCAATGGGGATGGCATTGCTCCTGGTTTGCCTGGGGTCACTTTGCCCCCTCTCACCCAACATATGTGTCCTGCGATGGAAGCAGCAGAGGTGAGAGCGGGCAGCAAGTTAGACGTGACCGTGGTGACAGGGCAGAAAACTGCAGGGTGGGCTCTTCAGGGTGGGAGCCTCAGAGGGCAGGGCTCCGATAGCTGCACCCACCTCTGCTGCTGCTCTGGCCGCACTTCAAGTCCACTGGTTTCAAAGAGAAAGGGGTAGATTGATCTTTCTTAGCCAACTAATCCGCACTTCAGAGGTCACTATTAAGCCAAAACTAAACCCAACAAATCTGCGGAGGACCAACAGCCCCAAATTTAGCAATATATTGTAATAAGATATAACAGCTCTGCAGGGTCCCTCTGGATGTCACAGGGGATAGAGCAAAGGAGTGAAACCAGGTATCTGTCAGCATTAGACTAATAACAGTGCCTCACAGAAGGTAGGGCTGTGACTTATCCTTCTCCTTCAGAGTTTGCTCGTGATTTTGCAGCTGGGGAACCAAGGCATGGTAATGTTGTTTGTGAAAGAGATTCCTTTAACCATAAGATCATCCTCCACTAACAGCTGCCCCTGTAAGAGGCACTTGTACTGCAGCCCAGCTTAATGCCATGAAACCAGACCCAGCCACAGAGATGTTTCATCAGCCCCCCTCCTCCTCAAAGAGCAGTCAAAATATACTCTGCTGTCACGTTGAGCTTAGCTTTGCAGCAGATGTGGTATGTTTGCAAGTGATAGCCATTCCTGTCATATATTGAAATTAATTTCTCAGACAAAAATCTGCTTTATTGGAAATGAAAATGAGCAACAGACACATCAACACAAGCACAAGTGTGTGGCCAGCAGGACAGCAACAACATTTGTGATCGAACAGCCTTTCCCACTGTTCCCTCCCCCCCATATGATAATTTAGTTATAGTGCCATTTTTCCAAGACAACTAAGTGCACATATTTTTCTCTTTCCAGTTGACTGCTGCAGAGTGGCTATGCTTGAGAAAATTAGTTTTTATCATTTTAATCATCTAATCTTCATAAACCTTTTAACGCAAAAACAAAAACTACTTAACGCACAGCAAGATAATTAATACTGAAAATAGACTCTGCAGGGGAACTCTAGTACCTGCTGCCTTGCATTAGACTCCCAGAATAATGAATTAGCTAGGAGCTTTAAGTAAGTTTGTAAGAACAATATAAACCGTACCAACACACACACCCCACTTCCATTTACTTTAGATAAATCACATCAAGAGGCTACCCAATATGTTAATAGCCTAGTATTAAGAATAACTTCACCACAATCCCTGCGGAAATCTTAGTGACTCTTAAAAAAAAATCTTTCATTTTCAAAAATATCACTTTAGTGTTGACAGCAAAAAATGTAATGGCTTACCGGGCCTGGAAGAGGAGAATTTGCCTTTTCCCCTTACCCTACCAAGCCACAACTGAGTGAGGGAAGGATTTGCAGCTGGAACTTGTTAGGAGCAGCTTTGGAACGGGTCAGACTAGCTTAGCTATGCTTCCCACCCCCAGGACAAAAGCTTTTCAGCTCAACCAGCAGCCCAAGATGGGGCTTTCTGCTGCCCTACAGGGGCAGTGAAGTTAGATATTCCCTTTCCCGGCAAACAGCAAATTCTTTTTTTTAAAAAAAAAAAAAGACTGTGGGGAGAGATAGCAAGTAATCCTTTCTGGTAAACGCATCTACCCCTGAGCAATATCACATAACTCATTAATGCTAAGAACTAGGCCCTGCCAGCAGAGACTGAAAGGACCCCTGAATGCCAAAAATAATGTGTGCACTTATAGAGCACTTAACATCTTCAAAGTGCTATACAAATATTAACTAATTATTTAAGGAAGTAATTACTGACAGAGAGATGTTTATTGCTTTTTCTGAGCACGTGCACTGGGTGTATGCCAGGGATCCTTTGAAGGACCCTGTTGAACTTGCTGGGGCTTCTGCTTGCTTTCGGGGATTAACGGCTGGTCTTGTGGGGTGGGAGCCCACCTTCATCTTGCCTGGCTTATGGGAGGACACTCAGCTTAGGAGGACCCAGTGATGGTGGTCCTTGTCCTGATCCAGACCCTGCACCTTTAATTCACGAGGGACCACTTCCAGATTTGACCCCTCCAATCTCTATAGCAGTCAGGTACGCACAAATCTGCATGACTAACAAGTGTGTGTGAAAAGTTTGTTGTCTGCTACAGTTACAGTCACTTCACAAGGCACTGCTCAAAGATGTGAGGTTAAAAAACTTACACTGAAATAAGAAACGGTGGGAAGGAAATCAAACAAGAATACAGATTCATTTAAAGCTCAGCAGGGAATGGATAAGGATAAGGATAGCAAAAAAAAAATAAAATCAGAGTGAATTAATGCTGCCAAAGGATTTAAAGGGAATATGAAAGACACTTATTATAGGAGTATAAGGGGGAAGACAAGCAAAAATCCTGGAGAGAAAGTATGTCCTTTAATTAGTAAACTAGGGTGGGTATGAAACTAATGGTGACTGGAATCTCTCTCTAACGAGACAGATAAAAGAAATATGAACAATTCAGAAATGAGGAAAAGCCAATAAAATATCTTTTCTTGGTAACATGTGAGAAAATACTTGAGGGAAAATGAGCCTAAACATAAATCAGCTGATACAGATGAGCCTTGTTTATTGGGGGAAGCGGTGAAAATGCCATACTGCATGTGAGTATTTCTCCTAATTTGTGACCAGAAGACTAAGAATTGACTAAAGGAAGTGTATACAGACACTTAAAAGGAGAAATAAGTGACACGAAACCACTGTTTTCTACCTTTTATCCTTTCCAAAATAAAGAAATCAGCATTGCTTTGGAATGCGGTAAAGGTGAGGAGTATGAAGACAAGCGGCACAACCTGGCCCATCAAAAGGTGCCTGCAGTGGTCCCTGGGTGGCTGAGGTCCCTCGTGGCAATGGCCACTGCTGCCTGGCAGCTTGTTGCTAAATCTGTGATGAGACTCTGGGCAGGAGGTCCCCATCCTGGCCAGGCACCATGCCACCACAGAGAGAGCCCTGGGAGTGATGTCTGGCAGGGAACAGGATGCTTTACAGATGGTGCTGAGCAAGCTGTGCCAGTGCATGGCTTTCTGAGGTATTTTGGGTGACCTTGCGACAGCACAAGATGGTTGCTGTCAGCAGGTGGAGGGACCACAACCCCTGGCTGCAGCCCTCCAGGGAAATCGCACCCCAGGTCATTGTGCGGGATCCCAGCCATTTTTGGACAGAAATCACCGTTCTGCCTGGGCTTGCACTGATACAATAAAGACACAACTGCCAGTTAGCTGAGCGCACAGTGTAGGATTAACACAACAGTGCCCCCCAAACACCCATTTTTAGAGGTGTTGATACACTCAGCTACCTTGGAGGCAATTCTGGTCATGGGTGTTTGGCCCCGGCAGCACAAAGCCTCAGGCAGTGTTGGTCTAGCGAGAATAAATCTCACCAGACAAACTTGATTGCTTTTTTGATAGAAACAGAAAATTAACAGATGAAGGGAATGTTGGAGCTGTAATATATTTGCATCTGAGTAGTGCATTTGATACTGTGCCTCATGAAATCTTTCTAGAAAAATTAATTTAAATCAGCTTGGAGATGAACACTGTCTTCTTGATTGAAAACAGGCTGGAAGGCTATAAAGAGAGGTTAACAGTGAGTGGCAAAGCATGGAGTTGAAGATGAGGAGACCATAGAAGAGCCACAAAGCTTACTCTTAAATAAGTTTCATTTAATATCCTCACTGTTCATCTAGAAATGGAGGAGGAAGCTACATTTTAATAAGATATGCAGATGAGTTGAAATTAGGAGGAACTAAAATCCTCTGCAAAAGATGCAAACAGATCCAGAGAGAGAAGCAGCTGGGTCAGGACGCTACAAAATGAATTCAAGGTTAGTTACAGAACAGGAGAATTTGACCAGTTTTCCTGTTCACTGGAACAAACCAGATCAATCAGTTTTCATTTGTAGGAGGAAAGGCATTTTTGGTTCAAAATTTTGCATGTCTGCTTCTGCAGATATGAATCTTGCTAGCCTGAAGAATTATGAAAATCCACTTCTACCCCAGCATCCTTCCTAAATGGGAGGTTTTGAATTACACATCCAATTGTACAATTTGGATATTTTCTAAGTTAGTGATGTAAGGCAGGGTTTTGACTTCCACATGGGTGATGGTGCTTAGAGTTCAGACTGCAGTCTTCAGGACAGATGCGCACACCCAACATTACTTGCTAAAAAACATTAACACTTAGCATTTTGGAATCTGCCTGCTAAATATCTGAAACAGAACAGTAGGTGGTGAAATTCCGTCTTCCCCCTCAAAACTTGCAGGCACAAGTTAGACCTAAGTTAGAAATGAGGTAAGGCAGCAAAAGGGCAGTGCGGTTTGAGGCGGCAGAGGTTCAGACCACCCTTATGCTGCTCTGCTGTTCCTCCACCTGGAACACTGTGTTCAGTTCTGGGAAACTCATTAGCAAGAAGATATTGAAAAATGGTAGTGAGTTCAGAGAAGAGCAACAAAAATTATCAAGGGGATGGAGAGATTCATTTACAAAGAAAGATTAAAGGAGCTAAATCAGTACTGGATGAACTGAATTTGTAATATACTGTTACTCAGAGAAAAATGGCTACAGAGAGACGTTACAATCTAGTGCTGAAAGGTATAAACACCAAAGACAGGGAAGAATTAAGTAGCACGGTAGGGTGTAAAAGAAAGTATGAGAAGACAGAAGCGAGAAAAGGAAACATAGACTAAATATCCAGAAAAATATCTTGACAAGGGAAGCCTCATAGATTGCAACACTTGAAGTTAGAGTGAAAAAAACAGGTGATGTGCCATGGGGGATGATCACCCAGTCCTCCTGGAAAGCCAGATCACCATGCTTCTTACAGCTTTCTGTGGGAGTGGCACAGATCCCTAGCTGGGGGGTTACGTGACAGCAATGAATGTATGAATATGTGTGAGACTATTGTTCACTGTGAGCTGTGGTGACAGTATCGTTTCCTTCATGTAATTTCAAATTTCCTCTAGTGAGCATTTGTTCAGAGTGAAGAATTTGGAATCTGGTCTCTGGACGTTTTTTCCCTTGATTATCTGAGAGTTTTTATGCTTGGTGGTACTGTGGGACCAGACAGACACAGATTTCCTCCTTTATGTAAAATTTCCAATTTACTCTCTCACACTTACAGTCGCTTGTTACCGCTCTACAGAAGTACACCTTTGTGTTCTTAAGCATAACTGCTCTGTGCCAAGAGCAGCAAGCTCAGGGCAGATATCCTTAATGCC
Organism: Cariama cristata; assembly: GCF_000690535.1. Lineage (NCBI taxonomy): Eukaryota > Metazoa > Chordata > Aves > Cariamiformes > Cariamidae > Cariama > Cariama cristata. The sequence continues at coordinate 34,778 of NW_009610241.1, forward strand.
TTGTCCAAGTCAATACAAGTTACTCTTCAAGATTTCAGCCTCATAAGGATTGTGTAGCTAATGCAACACCGCATCTTGGTTTTCTCATTTATTTTGTTTTACTTCATATGCTGTATTGCTTTCACCTCTCAAATATTGATTAAGTCAAGTCAAAGCCTTGTACTAATCATTGCAGCACGGTTCGCATTGTTATACACGTGTACCCATTATAACTGGTTTTTGTGAAGTAGTTTGTGAGCTATCTGTTTCCAAAATTAGACGAGGTCTGCATGTTTTAGCTGACATCAGCTCTTACATGTTCAGTATCAGCTAGGCTCTATTTACTAGTAATTTTCTGTGCATTAGAAAATGTAGTGTGGTCCTCCCCCACTCCAGGTGATGGTTAATTAAAGCAATTCATGTGAAGTAAATCAACTTCCATGAGTGATTAAACAAAGGGAAAGATCAGATAGGGGCATAATATCTACCTTGGATATAAGCCTGTACCATCAAAGGAAAAAAGTGGAAACCAATGAAATTAAGCATCTTTGGGAGTATTGGTTGCCCCCACGCAAAAAATAGCATCCCGGGAGAAGCTATAGCACTTACAGCACTGAGAGCTAAATTCTTTAGTCGCTTGCACCATGTGAAACTCCTAAAATGAGTGAAGCTTTTAGAGAGCTCGTCTGGAGAGTGAGCGCGGACCTGCTCTCCGAATGGTGGCAACCAGTGGGGCGAATTCTGCCTACCTAGTTCCTGGCAGCTGTCAAGTGTGAATTTCTAATCTTTACATAAAGCCGGAGATATAGTCAAATGACTTTGTATTACTGTCATTTGTATTCTGCCTCCAGACACTTTCATTCCTCTTGCTTTGAGTAATATTTTTTCAACCTTGTCTTCTCATTAAAATTTCCTCTTCATTATAGCGCATTTCAATATAATTTCCTCCTGAACCGAGCTCAGGGTACAGCCCAACTAATAAGAATTGCATGATCTGCATTATTATGCACACATAACCCATTATAATTGAATCTTATTCCACTTTAATTGCACATGTTTACAAACACTGTGTTGACTGCAACAGAGTATTTATTTTAGTTGATTGTGCCATTAATGATTGAAAAGTCAGTGCCATTTTGTGTTAAACCCATTTTTGGCTTGCATAACAAGTGACATAACATAAAACTCTTCTGGAGAGTCACAAGATACGTTTCTAACTTTCTCTTGTTTATTTTTAAGTGTTGAGCAGAGTTCTCCCTAAACTGAAACCACGCATCTTTAGAAATGCAACACTTCATATCATTCAAACCATCTTCAGCCTTCCAGAGTGTGGCAGGATTTTAGTCAAATACTCGTTCTTGGTTGAATTTGGAGGTCAAATTTATTTTAGGGACAGAGATTTTGTTGTCCTCAGTAACTTACAGCACCCCTCATCACCCAGGCATTTTCAGAGACGAGCTTTGCACCCAGAGCTCCCCCCTTTGTGAGTGTGCTTAAATGCCCCCGCCGACTGCCTGGCAGTTTTGTTCCTGGGCAATGCAATAAGGTCAGCAGATGCAAAAGTATTTAGGAAATGGACCTCCCGAGACTTCAGATACTGAAGAGAATTGGAAAATTTGGCAGCACACTGTGCTGTTTTGGTGCAAGGTCAGTTAGATAAGGTCAGTCAGGATGTTAAATCTAGCCACTGCCTAGTTTGTCATCAGGTTTTATAACAGGAACAAGGGAGCCTGATAGACTAGAGTCTCCAGAATAAAAAGTATTAAAAACAAGCCAGTATTTTCACCAAGATTTATAGAAAATGTACTTCTTTTTATGTGCCTTTTCTCAGATACGTTTACCTTGTGTAGCATTAACAGAGATAGATGTTGTATATCTGAGCTCTGTTCAGCTTTTTCTTCACATATGTTTAGCCTGCTGCTCTTTAAGTATCTATGCAGGGCATATTCTCACCCTAAAAGCTGTCCTTCAGACATGAGTAATACATTGCTGAAGATGCTGACAGGACCACCAATTGCAAGCATCTTGCAAAGAGTCCTCAAAACTGGCAGAGCTTTTTGCCACCGCTGCATCACAAATCCAGTGGCTTTCCCTTGAGCCTCCCCTGTTACAGAAAGTCGATAATTGAGAGCTGACTTCGTGGCCCCAAACATGCATATTGACTTGTTAAATTTAATCATCATTGAATAAAAGACTATTACGCTAGTGAAGGAGAAAGAAAGGGTTTGTCCTAAGTGGGAGAGGTTTTGGCAGAAATCAAAATGCAGGTGATGTGCTCAGCATCTTCAGGATGTGATTGTTTATGCCTTTGACAATAAATAATACATCACAAGCATTGACAAATGGAGCTTCACAAAAGCCTTGTGAAGTAAATCAGCAGTTGTTATGCAGGATGGAGAGGGAGATGGGGCATAAAAAGGTTAAGCAACTTGACCAAGAGTATACAGCAAGCCTGTGGCAAAGAGGAGCTCCCATGCTGCCCAGGTCTATGCTGGTGACCACAAGCCCTTTCCCTGCCAATTTTCTTTTGGCTGTTACCAGCTGCAAAAGAATGGCCACTGGTAACACGTTTGGATACTAAGCTGCTAGGAGGATGTGAAGTCAGGAGATAAATTAATGATTTTTATGTTCTGTGATGGATTTACAGAGAATCCCAGAGGCTTATATTTGGACAGTCTGGGTTCTGCCGTGCCTTTTTGGTTTCATCTATTGGATTTTTGATAACTATAAAGCTCTCTAGTGGGACTGGGAATCTGAGGTGTTTTGGGGTGGAATTAAGCAATATAGTGTGATTCTGTGCTTATAACAAGAAGGCTTTTGTTTTGTGTTTATAGGGATTTGGGCAGGAACTGTGCTCTTGTTATTAATTGTTGTGCATTATGACTCATAGTAAACTTGCCGCATTGTCTAAACTATTTTCTAGGCATCACAAAATGTTTACAGGTTTCATACATCTTGAAGTGTGAGATTTTGTCCACCTCTACACAGTTGTGTAAGTAGGGATGGCTGTGAGATTACATATCAAGAGGTACACTGATAATGCAGAGGTGATCTTGCAGGTGTTTATGTTTACTATGATTTATGGTAGTTTGCTGTCATAGGAAGTTCTTTGAAAATGCTTTGGGCTGAATCAGGTTAATTCACATAGTCTGGATTCAGTAAAAGCAGGATCTCGTTGCTCTAACTGCCTTGCCCCTTCTTCCTTCCTTCCTTCCCTCCTCGCACGACATCCTGCCTGCGTGGCTGGTCGTGCCCAGACCTCTCATCCTACAGCTGGCTCAGTGCAAGCAGGCCACGGTCGTAGCAGGCACTTCTGTTGAGGCTTGCACTCCAGAATTTTTTTACTTCTATGGTAGAGGATGCCATCACGCCCCTCTTTTGCAAAGTTATTCCAAGCCTGTAGTCAGGACTTAGTGCTGATCAAATGCTTTGCTATCCTGTGATGAGAAGTGTGGCAGAAGTGAAAAGCATTACTGTTATTGCTGTCCTTTGAAATGTAGTCCCTAGGGGAGCTGACATTTGAAGGATTCACTGCGTGTGGTGAGGTCTGCTGTCAGCCTGGGAAGCCAGGATTCATGAACGGTGGCTCACAGATACTTTGTGCTGTGCATTGAGGAGGTAAAGCTTTTGTTTGTGGAGAACAGCTCTGCAGAGCTCTGGAAGGAGCAGTTCCTATAGGAGAAGAGTCGGTACAAGGTCAGAGCTTTTAGAAAGGGCAAAGAGAAAACAATCCATGCATGCATGCATGCATGCGTCTGCGTGTATTTGCATGCATGTGCATGTGGAAGTAGGTTTGTGGATATAATTAACCTCCTAGGTTCCTGGATGCATTTGGAGAACAAAGTATAAAGTTGCAGAATACATTCTCATCTTTGTGTAAGTGCAACTGCATTAACCTTAAAAGAGGAAAGAAGAGGGATTTAAAGCACTGCAATAAGGCTGTATTGAGGATGAATCCCTTGCAAAATCCTTGTGCTAAATCAAACTCATTTTAGTTAAATAAGCTCATAAACTCCTCCATCACACAAACTGTTATTTTTACACTCTCAGTACTGAAAAATGGCCAAATATATTATCATTGTTTTTAACCTGGCAAAGGTATTTACTCCTGGCCTGAGATGCTAACTGCCAAGCTTCAGATTTTTATGCTTGAAGCTTTGTACACACAAGCCTCTGGGAAAAAAAAAAAACCACAACACACAACAATAAAGAAGGGTTTATCACTGACAAGTTGGCACAATCTTAACTAGTGTTGAGCAGCTGGAGAATCTGGAAAGCACATCAGACTTGGAGTCAGTGGGGAGAAGAGGAAATTCTGCAGTTACCAGAGTCTTGCTGTAAAAGGAGCAAATGAAAGGGAGAGGTGAGCAGGCAGAGCACTTCAAAGATGGGACAGTTTGCAGATGGCAAAGCATGTTGATAAGATCATTAGAAACCAGCTAGCAAAGTGATTAATGAAGTGAAATTGCCTTTTGGTTCTTGAGACCGACAGTCAATTGCATCCCAACAGGATCACCAGAGATCTGAGTGCAGAAGTCAAGCCACATCTGAAAATCTGTACTCACGGCCAGTGCCTTCTCACTGCCCTCCCGAGCACCTCTCCTTCCAGCAAACCCTGATAACCTCAACTTCCCAGCCAGGCTGCTTTACTGGGATTTTAGTGGGGAATGTGGTGGAGGAGGACAGAAGGAAGAGAAGTGAGCGAATAGGATCAGTGGCATGCAGAGCTTAAAGAAAATGTTTAGGAATACATCGAGTGGGAACCTGGACATGAGGACAGCTCAGCTCCCAGCCCCAGGAATTCCCTGAAGTCCTGGGAATGCCTGCAATGCAAATCCCATGGCCAGGGTGGGAGGTCACACCTCAGCACAAATGTTTCCTGGCCCTGCTACACGAGGTGCTCCTAGCTGTGGAGAGGCTTGGTGTTTTAAGCTAATACTCAGGAGCAAATGGAGGGGCTTTCAAGCACCAGAAATAGCCAACGATTAACTCAACGGTGGCTAAAATAAAAGAAGCGTCATGCGTGGAAGAATATTTGGCATATTTCCAGGTCTTAGCAAATACAAAACCCCATCAGTCTAAAGAAGCTTTAGGAGTTTATGATGTGGAAATAACTGGCTGGTGTGTGACGCATTTCCAGCTTATGGTGAGCCATCTATTAGAAGAAAATGTTTTAGACATTCTGGGGCTGGACTCAACCTCACTGCTGCAGGCCAAATTCCATGAACATGAGGCGAGAGTTTCAGAAACAGAATAGCCTACAACATGTGCAAAGAGGGAAGAGATCAGGAAACATTAGGCGTAATTACTTCTCAGCTATTTAGTACTCAGATGAGGTGATGGGGAAAAGTCTTCTTCAATAGCTGAGTTCGGGCAGTTTATGTCCGCTACGGTGTCATCTTTGCTGGCTTCCTCTCATGCTGAGGCATCTACTGGATGGACGGAAACCTTTTAGAATTTGACCATTTGACTTGCAGCAAACTCTCAGAGTAAAAGGGAATCTACCGAAATGACAAAAGTGAGTGAACTGTTTTCAGTGCATCTATTTTAGTAGCAGCAAAAAAAGGCGGCTCAGTCATGTCCAGCAATCAAGGTCAGCATGACCTTGGGTTTGAGTAGCAGCACTCTATCCACTCCGATGGAGCTGGGGATCTCAGAGCACTCAATGGCCACCACCTGGTTTTACAAATACCTTCAGCAACAGAAAAAATATTTGCTTTACAAATGAGCAAACTCAAACCCAGGGAAATAAAGTCTTGCCCAAGAAATCAACAGCACCTTCAGCAACCACAGAGACTACAACTGCCAATCCCTCTTTTTGGCTTCATTCTCCTTGAGAGTAAGCTGGGGAAAAGTATCAGCATACACATTCACACATATTGCTCAGTGACAAAAGATGGCAATGAATCCTTTGTCACCAAGGTAGTTCCAAATGATATTCACAAGATCCATAATCATTTCCTTAATGACTAATTTTTGAAGAGTGTTTCCTTTCTCTAGAGAAGTTCATCATTGGAGGAAAATCTTAGGCAGTTTCAGGAGGGCAAGCCTCTTCCTTCCGTAACCCTGGGGGTGCAGGAGCTGCCCCAAGGTGTCTGCATTGGCATGCTGGTAGCAGACTCAACAGTGCCCCTCTAACTCCAAGAGCTGCTGGCATTCGCATAGCAAGTGGAAGAAAATGTGAGCCAAAACTCAGTGAAACTGAAAAATGGGCATTTCTTTCTTTTAAATACCATTTTCTGTCCTTGGGTCTTTTTAATTCTTCCATCTGCTATTTTTGTCAAAGACAAGATTTGTGCTCTTTATGTGCCACAGTCTTTTCAATTCCTCTGGAAAAAAGAGAAGCTGTAGACATATCAGTGCCAGTTACAAAGGACTACAGCGAAGTTCTGTCTGCTGGAGAAGCTCTAGTAGGTGTCACACAGCACCAAGCGGAAGGGGGGTTTGGTCTGAGCTCTTTACCTCTGGGAAACCATCTCCTCTGCAATGATTACAGATCTAGGCTTATTTTCCCTTCTTTAACCCTTGACACTAAGAAGCTTCCCAAAAGCAAATGTTCATTCTTCTCTCCTGAAGTACCAGGTACTTCTCAAATGCACATAGAATCTGGACGCTCATCTACACACTTATATTTTCATTTCAGACAATACCACCTGGATACTGTGCAGTACACTCTTCATGGCCTGAACTTCTTAAAAGAAAATGTACAGGCACTTGCAGGAACAGAGTGTCCCCTTTGCTTCCTGACTTGATTATGAGAGTAAATTTACCAACTTTGCAAGTACCTTCATGCCCAGAAGGCAAGATCAGTTGCAGGATGAGTTGAGGAGATGCTTGCTCAGGTAAGAACAACTCATTGACTGGCATCCTTGCTGCTTCAGTCACTCCTAAGAAAATATGTCAAAAGGTACTTTCATGGGTAACACGACATCTCAGCCATGCTGTTCCTCAGCTAGCCTTTCTTACATGAGCTAAGGAGACTTCTACTTTATGCCAGTAGAAGGAGAACATTTCATTGTGGTCTGTACGAATTGTACCATTCTGCTCTAATCCCACTGCCTGCTGAGAAGCATCACTGTGGCACAGAGCTATGGCATTTTCCAGCAGACACGATCAAGTCTGGTCAAAGCACCAAGCCAAGCTCAAGACATGCAGTGCAACGGCAGAGTCCTGACCTACCACTCGCACCCCTGCGTCTTGGCAGTGCGATTTGTAGTAGGCCAGAATTGGGCTAACCGCAGCTATGCAGGTTTCGGTGCAATTAGACTGGGAGTAAAGGGTAAAGCTAACTCTCTGCAGGAGTCGGCAACTGCAAATCTCAAGAGCACTGGCCTGTGAGCAATACTGCAGCAGAGCGGCAGCCCTGTCTGCAGCAGCGCAGGCTTCGCTTGTGGATGCCACAGCCCTCTGAAGGGACACTGCTTGGTCCAGTGCTGCTCCCCAAACGAAGGTGGCAGAAGCAGCAAGAGAGCTGCTTAGCAAGAGAGACTGAGGAGGTAAAAGGGGAAAAGAACGGCCGATGCTGAGCTGATGCCTGCCTGCTCCTTCTGCTGTTTCCTGGGAGTTGAGGATCAGACCAGTTCTATTTTCAGGATTTAGATAAAAGTTTCAGTCACAGGTCATGAATCTTTCAGTTGCAAGAAAGCCTGACTCTTTTTTTCTGCGGGGCAGGAACAAGAGAGCAGCCGCTGTGCTGTGCCTGCCAAGCTCAATATTGCCTGGCTGGAGTGCCCAGCTCGGAGCAAGCTGATTCTTTCATCCAGAGACCATAAAGATGCTGACACCCACGAACATGCACACCAGGGATATTCACGCATGGACTCACAGAGCTGGCCGTCAGTAGATATTTTCTATGTTCCTGACTGGTGCAAAGTCTCTTCTCCGAGCCCTCTTCAGCCGCTGCCTTGCAGGGGACAGGATTTCACAGAGTCACTGCAAAACTAAAGATCTCCTGACAAGTGCAGAAAAACAGAGGGCTGGGAGGGGGCTCTGCGTCACTGAGCCCCATCCTCTGCAATCACAGGCTACCATTTCATAAGATCCATTTCATCCAGCAGCGAAGCTGTATCTTAAAACTAGTTTGTTTTTACCTCCACCTCTTTGTAAAGAGGACTAAATCAGTGCCTCATTCTTCTGATGGCTGGAAACCTTCTCAGAATTTCCAGCCTAAGTTTATCCATGACCCATTTATACCTATTTGTTCTTGTGCCAATGCTGTTCTTGAGTTGAAATAGCAATTCTCACTCTCCAGTGTTAACCCTCCTCCCTCCTGCATTTATAGACAGCAATCACATCTCTCAAAGCCAAATAAAGGCTGCATTTGCTGCATTTCTCTGCAGCTGTTCCTCTTCTAACAGACCTTTTATGAGCTTGTGTGCCAGGACTTTCTGAGCTTGTGAGCTCCAGGCAGGATCTCGTCAGGCCCTGGATCAGTCATGGTCACACTGGATGGCTGATAGGTTCACAAATTCCTTCTCCAGGGTCCCTCGGCGCACCCCAAAACAGATAACTTCACTTTCTTATCCTCTGTCATTTCTAAAAGATCAGCCCCATGTCACAGAAATAAGGCACAGCATGATTCTCTCAGTGCCCAGCCTTGTCCTTTGTACGATTACATCTCTCTTCACACTTCCATCTCTCCTGCTGCAAGCCTTCAAGACTATCCCATTTTTTTAATACTGTTTTCTGGACCTCCACTATTGTGCTAATCCACCTTAATTTCATCTCAGCTACAAATGTTAAACCGTCTCCTTTTGTGCCAGGAACATTAGAATTATAAATGCAATCAACCTCCCTACCAACCCTAAAGGGACTCCAGGGGCAGCCACTGCACCCCAAACTTTCCCAAATTCATTATATAATCTCTCTAGCTGCCCTGACATTTCCTGCACAATTCCACTAATCCCCATTTTCCCCAGTTTGACTAATCTTTTCGCCATGTCAAATACCTTGTAGAAGTCCAGAGAGATTAGATCTACTACACTGCTTTTGTCAAGAAAATCAATTATCTTATCAAATAAAATCATCAAATCCATCTGACACAATATACCTGTGGTAAAGCTGTATTGCATTCTTTCCTTCAAAAAGTCCTTTTCCTTTATAAAGCTTTGTATATCATTGCGGTCAGACAAACCAGCCTTTAGTCACTTGGGTCATATTTTTCTCTTAAAATATACTAAGCAAGTACTGTACAAAGGGGTGACAGGCACAGTGTCCCATCTGGAGACAGATTCCCTACGTACTGGCTCCAGCAAAGGCACAGCAGAATACAACCTAACCTTTATTACCTGCTTCTCTACTTTTTTAATGTTCGGAGTTTTTTACATTTTTTACTTAAAAAAATGGTTTGAAATCGGGCTTTTACAGTGTTAGGAGTTACAGAATGAGGAGTTTAGGAATCAAACAGTCAAAATTCTAGAAAAATAATGTAAGACCTGTATTTCCACGTGACCAGTGGAAACAAATCTTTTCCCGTGGCAATTAGGGAATCTGTTCCCTAAAACAGGCCAGAGAATTGCAAAGTGCATAGGAGCAGGTGATTAGAAATGAAAATAAAACTGAGAAAATTACATGTGTTTTGCTTGGGTTTGATCCGAAGGCTTCTGGATGGTGCAGCTAACAGGCTATTAGATGTTCACAGCCTTCTGGCTGGGATCCAATTCTTAAGCATCTCTATATCCTTCTGTCACTCATGGAAAAGGACATGGATTTGGGGACCTGATAGGCTCCTGTGTGCTAAGTTTATGTTAGCAAGTTACTCAAGTTAACGACTTTTCTCTCCCGTGTTGTCCCTTCTCCCTTCATCCTACCCACTAAGAAATTCCTTTTTCTTTGCTCAGCCAGGGTGGTTTTTTGACTTTTCCCCCTGAAACTTTTGGTCCCCCTCCTTATTTTGGTGATGTCACTATCCCTTAGGATGGCCAGATGTGATTGTTGCCTGCCAGATAATAAACAACACTAGCTTTTCATAGATCTAGTCCGTGAGTAAGCCCTAAAGACATCATTAGCTTACAAGAGGTGCAGTTTATGGGAGGGAGGAAAATGGGGGCAAAGGAGAGTGGAAAGCCATGAGCGGGAGGGGTTCAGTCCCAGAAATGCTGTGCCTCGCGCAGGTCACATCACATCTTTATGCTTCATTTTTGCTCTCTCATGGCTGACTGTCCATTGTGATGATACATTCTTGAGCCTGCTCCTCTACTACACCTTTGTTCAGCGCAGCCCTTGGCCCGGGTTCTGCATCTCATCCTCCCTCCTCATTTTTAGCATCCATACCGAGATGTAGGAGCACTAAGACTGTTTCAATAGCCACTGAGACAGACCTCCAAGCCACACTATACAGGACTGCAATAAGGCATTTTACTAACTGTTATACTACATACAAACAACAAAGTTGACGAGTTAATGAAAATTAAGAAAAATGAGGGCATTTCACTTGAGCTGTTCTAGGACCGTCTCAAACAGCCCTGCATGGACAATTAATCTTCTACTCTTATTATAAAAAATAAAATGAACAGTCAGTGACTGGAATTAGAAGAGAAAGTAATGAAACTGAAACATGATTATTATCAAAGGCAAACTCTAATAGGCTACCAGAGTCCAGCTGAAAGTTCAGATAATTTTGAACTTGGTGGCAAAGAAAACCCCACTTAATTTTCTCTGTTTCACAAAACAGTTTTATGAATGTAGTAAGGAAATTTTAGCAAATCTGATTACACAGGGAAAAAGCTCTTGTCATAATTAATCCAATTCAGAAATCAGATACCAGCAAAGGGGGAAATTTCCTTCTCATTTATATTCTTGTCAACCCACTGAAATCAGAAGGGCTTCAGGAAAGTTTAAGACTTCCTTTGTAAAACTATATTGCTTGACAGTAACTGGGCTCATAGTTACATTTAGGTAGTTCTCCCATCATACTCAAACATTATTGAGTGTTATTATTAAACGGACAAAAGATCTCTGGAGCAAAATCCCACTTCAGGATTTATGTTTTTAAGAGTAAAATGCGTTTGTACATCTAAAGTCAGGAATTATAGCAGACAGTAGTAATTATATGGTAGAGAATATATCTCATCTATATCATACCAAATACATAAATGCAGAATCTTGATCCTCTATTTCATTAAAAAAAGGCTGTATTAAAAATTAATGGCATGAAATTTCTTCACGGTATCTCAAATATTTCAAGGAACGTCCTAGTAGCTAAAGTATTGAGAGGCTACTGAAATAAAAAACGTAAATAACTTTGAGCCGACTGTGTCTTTTTGGTCGGTGGTTATACAGCTCTTGACACAATGGAGCAGTCCCTGAAAGGGAACTCTGAAAGGACTGAGCCATCCAAAAAAATTAATGCACATGATTTAATTCTTTGCAAAAGAGAGGAAAGAAAAAGCAGATCTTCAGCTTTTGGACTCAGACCTCACCACGGTGCGTGGGAAAGACATCACTTGCTACCAGTCCAGTAACGCTGGGTTCCTAGTTGGCTCCAGTTCAATGACCCTTCATGTTATCCCATGTTTGGCAAGGCCAAATTCTGCTCGTTTTCACTGGCACAGGTAGGAGTAACTCTCTTGACTGCTGGGGAGTTGCTCTGTATTTACACAGGTGGAGCTAAGAGCTAAATTGGGTCTCCATTTCTTTACCCCTTTGAAAGGTACAATTTGGATTTCCTCTCTCTTGAAATCCTATCTTGACAAATACGCTGAAGTATCTCGTTACTGCCCTCACATATGAACGCAGCCCCTGCCTTTGCTTCTCTCTGAGTTTTCTTGTATAGAAAAGAGAGGCGGCAGCGGCGATGCCACAGCCGGCGATGCCAGCTGTCCACCCCTGCGTCGGCACGCACCTGCACCCCTGCCCGCGAGGGGCCAGCTCGGCCTCCCACCGACAGGCCAGTGACTCTTTCTTAGAACTGCTTTTCACGCAGATATTTATACCCTGTAGGCTGTATGCAAAGCAGATGCCCATCACTGATGCAGGGCATCAAGGGTCTGCCCCACAGCCTGGGGGAGGTTTCAGTGCACTCTTCGCTGGGACAGGCTATGCCAGACTCAGGCAGGAAGCCTGGGAGAGCAACACCCCATCATGGGGTGCTTCACGCTCCAGGGCCATCCCCAGCATCTTCTCAGTGCTCCTCTGCAACAGCTACACCGTACAGTGCCCCGTGCACATCCGCAGGGACAGAGCAAACCCTGCTTCCATACCAGGCAGCAGCTTTCATGCTTGACAGGTGCCCCGCCGAGCTCCCTGACCTTTCCGTACCTGCTGGCAATTACACCCGATCAGAGCAGAGGTTTTGCGTTGGACCGAGAGGGACAGAGATACTTTGCTTGTTTGGTGGGCTTGCTCCTGTTAGCGTTAGTGAGACAGCTGAGGGCCTGTTACTCTATTGCAGTTATTTACCTCCACTCTGCAGACAGTACGGTATGTCTGGAGAGCCAGGCAGGCACTCCAAGGAATCGCCTTTCCTTTGCCAAGGGATTAGGCTAGAGCTTGCTGCTGGAGGCTGAGCGTGGCTTAAGCTGGCCAGCCTGGCAGGGGTTAATGAGCCAGCGGAGGGAGGCGAAGTAGGAGCCAGTGGCAGCAGAGGGAAAGAAGGGAGAGAGTTGGTTTAGTCCTCCGTGCAAAAATAATAGCAGCTCTTGAGGGGGTGGAAAAAAAGGTAAATAGACATGCTATGTGAGACAAACAGGACTCTTGGGATGTTTGTTCCTGCACTACCAGATCCGTCATGCTTCCCCCAAGGGCTATTGCATTTCCAGGGATTGGGGTTTTTTACTAGTTTACTGCACCGACACGTATTTGAAATATAAGCATGAAAACTAAGTAAAGAAAATACATCCTTCTTGCGGGGGCTGTGGGTGGGAGGAGAGTGGATGAGAGGAGCGAGCCAAGGGTTCGAGATGCGGTGTGCGTGTGTATGTGAGGCACATCAGGGTGCTTTTGTCTTTCAGCACAGGCAGCTGCGGCCAAAATGCATCCCCAGAGCCTGATCCTGCAATATCCAGCTGGTCACGCTGGAGATGGGGCATTAGCTGCAGAAGTATAGACTTTCTGGGACTGTTTTTTGAGGTTTGTTTTATTCACTCACCATTAAAACATAGCTAGTTTCTGTAGTCTAAAGCTCCAACTGGGAGCTCCTGCAATAGAAAGGTAGGATTTGTGTACTCATGGACAAATCCTCGCACAGTACTTTTTGCTAAGGATATGGCCCCTCATCCCAGTAGGGGTGAACTCCACAGCTTGCAGTGCGTCTTCTGTGCCTCTCAGAGTCCAGTTTAGTGTCAAGGTTATTTCTAAGAGTCCCAAAATAGAGCAAGTACAGACACAAAAATTTAGAGAATCTACTTAAAACTTCTCAGAGCAGAGAAAAGGTCAGATTACAGGTGTATTTATGGACGAGTTGTTCCTTTTTCTTTATACTGTTGTTAAAATTGCCTAAAGCGGAGAAATAATGAAACATTACTTCAATAGGCATAGTGAATATAAAATAATTTCAAACAGATGTAAACAAATAGCGCTAGGTAATTAAAACCAGAGAGAACTCACTAGCTAAATTCCTCTGGAGTCCTCTTCACTTCAGCCTTTGATGATACATTAATATTTTTGCACATGCAAAATTGAAAATTTATCAGAGAGGGTGGAAAAAAGAGATTTCTTTTATCAATGAAAAAATGTGTGTGTTTATGCCAAAGGAGTATCCCTGTAGCCTGTGTTAAAGGCAAAGCTTTATCGTTCTGCCTTTTTCCTCTTGGAAAGCAACAGCTTGGTTTCCAAATACCATTTTTTTTCACCGGGTCATTTATCCATAAGCACGTACTGTGTCCCCAGCTGCTGTGATGATGGGGAGGAGGTGGCAGCGCTGTACAGGGGCTGTAAGTTTTCCATGAGGGGAAATAACTTTGTACGAAACCTATATATCTTTGAAGATGTATGTTTAAGACCAAATGTTGCCCTCGGTGGTATAAATCCCAAACAACTCTACTTCAGTAAATACAGCCAAATCCCTCTGGTCACTCCAGATTTACACAGGAAAACTGAGAAAAGATTTTGAACCTTGGTGAATTTTTTGATATTGACAACTGTAAATCCTCTGCCGGTAGCTTTGGCAGTAGCCACATACCCTGCAGCAGCATGCCCTGGCGCAGGTTAAGGCCCTTGGAGAACCTGATATAGACTATAAGTCAATAAAATTAAAAAGTGGCATCTTGTGAGAGGTTTCTCCTGCCCTGCCAGCACATGTTTTCTCCAAACAGGCTGGGCTTCGAACTCAGCCCAGGCTATGTCCCTCCTGCTCCCCAGCTGCTCTGAAGCTGCCACCAAAATCCTTCTTCACCTTCCAAGCGAGGCTGCACCACCCGCAGCATCTCACATAAGCGTCCATGGTGATAACAGACAGAAGAGCCAGGGGAGATCAAGACATGGCTGGGGGAAAATGGAAGAAAAAATTCTTTCCTGCCACCCTGTTCCCAGGCCTGGCACAAACCCAAACCATCCCAGAAGGTGCAAACCACCTCCGTGGCAAAAAGGCAGCTGCTAATGCTCGTGCCACGGCGCGTATCGCGACATGTTGCTTGTCCTCAGTTTAGGAAAACTGAGAGGGGCCTATGAGTCAAGGAAGTTGTGACAGTTGTGCTGAGACCTTAAGGGCTCTGACATTTTGGACACATACAAAAAAACAGTCTTTCCTTCTGGGTGCCCTTTAGTCCAAAGAAGAAAGGTAAAATGACTGCGAGATGGCTGTGAATACACTGCAAGGGATGTTGCACCTTCAGGAGCAGACATATGTGACCAGCAATATATAGCATAAAACAGTGCACAATATGGAGGCTACTTCAGCAGTTTTAGGCTCTTACTATTCTGAATTTAAATTTTATCAGCAAGACAGCAAGACTATAAGCTTTACAAGACTGAATTTCAGTCATCTTGTTTCAGTTCTCAGGCAAAACTCACAAAGGACTTTATAAAGGTAGAGAATTATTCTTAGCTTACAAGTGGGGAAACTGAGGCACAGTGCTACAAAATGGCCTCTCCATAGTACAGATCCTGACTCCCAGGCTATTTACCTGTCTGCTTCTGTTATTGCTTCATTGAAAACTCCCCTCACCAGGGCACGGCAAAGTCCCCCTCCCTCCTCCTTGGCATGCTCTCCCCACAACTTGATCTTTCACACTTGGAGTGCAGAGCTCAGCGTACAGCACCAAATCATCAAAGAAACCCAAACAGGCATTTCAGTGATGCAAAAGACCTTTCAAAAAAAGAGAGAACAGAAATAGAAGCATGAGCTTCATCAGAGAAGTGACTGTTCCACCAAAGCAAAGCAGCAGCTGAGTAAAGAATGAAAGGAGGAACAGATTAAAGGAGATACTTGAATCCTGAAAAAAGGAGAGCTCTGCACAGCAAATTATTTGCAGGGGGGGTGGCAAAAAAGGCGAGGAAAGAATTATCTAGCAATATCTTGCTAAAGTTACTGGAGAAGTAATATTAACATAGGAATAGGAAAGTGTGGATAGAAAAAGCCATCAAGAGTTGATGGAGAAACAGCTAGGCACGGTATGTAAAATCAGAGAGCATCTAAGTGGCCAATTTGGTTTTTCTGTGAAGGGTGAATAGCACAATGCATTACCCGTCACAAAGCAAGGAAATCACAGCAGCATTGATTGGAGCAGTGCTTCAGGAAATTATTGAACAAGCAAGAAATAACCTCTGATCACAGCATTCCAGGAGAGGAGTAAATTTGGAGAATTGCGCACAGAGCTTAGACCAACATGGGCTGCAAATGTTTGAACAGTAATCCATTGCTCAACAAATGGGAAAGCAGCAGGCAGCAATTGCTGCTCAGCAGAGCCGTTCAGAGCAGGAAACCATCTCTGCCCAATAGTCACACACAAAATCAGGCTTTGAAAGCACTGGTACTGAGACCCAAACTGGGGAGAGTAAAATCACTGAAGCATGAAATCCCATTGGAATCACTCAACGTTTGTGTGGGAGACCAGCCCCAGCGACTGGGTGTGTATCCTCAGATACATATTTTGTGGGCATTTAAGCAGTAAACATTCATTGGGCCCAGCAAGCAGCATTGTGTAAGCAGCCTGTTTTGTTGGATTCTGTTTGTTGCTGTTCAAACTTACAGTCAATCTTCAGTGATTTACTGAAGAGGATTGGGCACACCAGAAATCATTTAATTTCATCATCTCTGCCAGAAGAATTCAATAGTTTACACTACCCATTATTGTGAAAGATGCTCTTTGAGTCTGGATTTCCCCTCCGGGTAATCATAAAAGGATGCCTGACCTGTATCTGAGCAGAAAACATACCGAAGTCAGTGAAGTGGCCCCTGTTTGCACCAGCACAAGCAGCCTAAAGAGGAAAAAAGGTTTATTCTGATATCTTTGCTGATAGCTGTCTTAGATATGTCCCATCTCTGCTGCTCCCCAGTACCACTGAGGACTAGACATTGTTGTAGTATGTGGAAGCTTTCATATTTCTCAAAATTAGCTGTGCTTTATGATATATTTGCTCTAGGTAATGTCCCAACTGGCAAGTATTAATTAACTAGCACATCCAGAAGTGCAGGAAAACAGTAAGCTCTTGAAGATGGAAAGGAAAGTGCAGGAAGGGTTAACCAGTCTTTATTTTTGCCAGCAAGTATATGTACTCTGTTCCCCATCCGCCCCCATAAAGTATGAAATGTAGCAGATGTTTTGAGAACAGCTAGCCTGATCTATCAGCCTCTGTATAAATGAAGGTTGAGTTAGTGAAGAAGAAGGCAGAATAATGTTTACAAGAGAAGAGCAAGAAGATTTCCGACACCTGGGCAACTTAATGATGGCAGATGGCAAAAGCTGAAGGCAAAGAGAAGGAGCAATGCACACCAGCAGCTGTTGAACAAATGGGGAGTAGAAAGGCCTCCGCCGAAACTGCGCAGGAAGAATTTAATACCGGCAGTTCTGTAAGAATGATAGTGTGAATATGCAAAGAGAAGCCTGTGTTTTAACTCCTCAGACAACTATCGTCAAAAGTACCCAATGGATTGTCAACCAAGGAGATTTTCACAGCAAGAAGCCATCTATTTGCATCAAACACTGTCAGCCTGCAAAGCAGCAACTTCTGGGTCATTTAACAACACTCCAGATGTAGTTATTTTCTCCTAGGCAAGTGGCTCAAAAAGAGCTATGCGAGAAAAAGGCAGAGTTGGCATATAAAGGGGGACAATCAAGCAGCATGGGGAAGTGATTAGCTAGTTGGTGCGATAGAACTCAGTTAAATGAACAGATTTCCAGGACACTTGGGTGTCCTATGATTCTCAGCACGAGAGAGGCTGCAGACTATGGCGAAACACAGGATTACATTTCACCGTCAGTAAACAAGTGATTTCTGACTTTATGCTAAAGATAATAGTTTATGACTAGTCACCCAGGACAGTCTGGCTCAGTGTTTTCCTGAGGATGTCAGCTATTGCACTCTGAAGTTGTAGAAGACACAGATGCTGCCTGTTTTACCACAGGAAAAAGAAGGGAGACCAGCCAGAGCTGTAAATGTAAGGACTGACGTCAACCAGCTTTCTTGATAATTCTTTCGTTTAAAAGACAGAGGTGGGATTAATGCATGTAGCCAAGATAACTGATAGGAATTTATCTTCCCCCACGCCGGATTCATCCTTTTTAGGGAATAGCTGCCCTTTGCAAAACTCAGTTCTGAGTTCAGGCGCCACAAAGCCCAAGAGTATCTAGATGTATATTACAGAATTTGGCCTCTTTTGAAGGATCCTTCTTCCTGTTAAGACTAATTTTCATTTGCCCTGTGGTTATACATACTTAATACAACCATTACCTGCCATGCACGTCACATCTGTAGCTCTGCCAGGCTAACGTTGCACTGACCACTGACACTCTACAGAGAGACCCAACATGGAAGAACCATCGACAAATTGTTCCTGCAGTTCTTTAATACACTCTTCACACCAAGTTTGTATGGATTAGTGAGGCTCCCTGCTGCCGTTTCAAAAAGACTCTGCAAGTGGGTAGAAAGAATGCTGTCTGATAGGTGTGCAGCTCCAAAACAAATTCATACTGTTCCTAGAGAATTTGTCACCACAGGAGAAGAAAAGGTTATTGTATGTGTAACCTGCAGCTTTAATTATATTGTGTACTTCCCTGAGCAATTAGAAATGTGTATTTGTAACAGATAGTTACACTTTCTAGTTATGTATCTATCAAATTCTTGTTATAATTAGGATGACTCATAATGAAATTATGCATTAGTTGCTCCATTCATTATATTGTTTGACTTACAGTCAGCATGCAAACTACAAATCTCCTGATTTCTTCGTCTTCTTTCATCCTCCTTGGCCGTTTCCTAAGCAAATACTGGTCAGAAACAGACAGAGGCATTTTAAATTGTTGCACCTCCTTTGCAAGCAATGGGTTTTCTCAAAGAGGGTCTACTGCTGCAGAGCTGAGCAGTCATCTCAGCTCCTGCAGAAGTCAATAGGATTTTGCTGATGGAGGGCAAGATGAAAGCACATGTGAGCCCTCTGTTTCCCAGGGCAATCCTACTTTGCAACATTCATACAGTCCAGGAAGACAGAAAATTGCCATACATGATCAGATCAGGGCTCCATCCCTCGATCTGTCTTCTTTCCAGCAAGGAGCAGATTGGTGCGTCAGAAAAATGCAAAAGCAATAGAGCCACGGCAAGGGCAGGGAGTACACGTAAGTCCCATCGCTGGTGGCAGCTGCTGTTGCTGTTCAGTGATTAGAAAAAGCCTGAGGAAAGGGGGAGTATCACAGAGTACCTCTCTAAAACTGAACCATTTTGAACTCGTCAGCCCCTAGATCTTTCGGATCATTCCCTGTTAGCCTACACCTTACACCTTGAACAGTTTTCCCCCCTTTCAATCACCACCCAAGGTAAGTAGATCTTGCCAGTTGGATTACGCAGCTGTCACAGATAGTTATCACCTGTTGACCACCAAGTCTGAGTGACTTTAACCTACTGCAAAGGATTGAAGACTTTGGGATCACCATGGCAGCGAGGTCCATGACTAGTTTGCTTACTGCATAAGGGAGAGGGAAGCTGGGATAGTCATCCTTTTTTGTGAGCCACCTTATGTTCAGCACACATAATTGGGGAACCGTAGACATGGCTGGCAATGATCACCTGCTTTAACCTCTCATTGAACGCTGTCGTGTCCAGTTCAGTACTGAAATCTCTCAAAAGATCACTAACAAAGTCAGCACCCCTAGACCCGTGTATCTCCGATAGGAATCTGTCTAATGTCTCTTGAACTGCTGTGTCATCCCACTTACAAATCAATTGCACAGTGAGCCCCTTAGTGAGACAGAAGTATATTGTCCAGGACAAGGAGAACTTTTTTTTTCCCCTTTTTCTTTTCTGCCTTAGGGTGAATGTCGTGTTCATGAAAGATGCTAGATAGATGGCAGGGAAAAAATTCTTTAAATTATTCACAAACCAGGTATTGTTCTGGCGGCCATGCTAGCAGTTGGCATGTAATTGTCCACCCTGAGATTCATGCCTGCAAAATTCAAAGTCCCCTTTGCTCCCACCAATTTTGGCAGAAGCTCAAGGTGCCAATAAACCCCCACCATAAACTGAGAAGCAAAGCAGAGCCCTGGGGCCTCCCCTCCAACAGACTGACTGTGTAAGGTGAAGGGGTTGCAAAGGGGAAGGGAGGATGTCCGAGAGTGAGAGCAAGTACAGGCGTGGGGAAGCACAGCGTGCAAAGGCAGCCCTGCTAGGAGCAATGTTGATTCAGGGGCGAATGTCATGCTTGTGGTAGCCCCAGATGTCCCCATCAGCATCTATGGCTTGCTTTCACCAGCAACAAGCTTGCTTTCGCTCAATAGTTTCCATGAAGGCCAGTTCAGAAGGAGGAGAGACCTGTAGCCCATGCTGAGCACACACACTGACCTGCTGTTTGGTAAAGCCCTTGGCAGTGTGGGTGTCTGGTGTGTTGGTGGCAGGAGGTGATGTGGAAAAAAAGAGGGGTTTAAGTTGGCCGCTTTCCCCCTAGGAGCAAGGCAGAATTTACCAGCTGGGTCAGCAGACTCTCCTGCAAGGGCAGCTTTCAAATAGTCTGTGCCAGTCACCAGCACAAAGGACCAAGCACAAATCCAAAGCAGAGCTTCTCAAAGGAGAAGGCTCACACCTTAACCAGTCCTTGGTACCCTCAGGTCCCAATCATTTAAAAGCCTAATGCATGTTTCCCGTTAGTGCTCTCTTAACCCCTTTATTCCTGCAATGCGAGGCAGCCACAGCTGGGTTTTCACCATGATCTGCTTTCCTCCTTAATCTCTCTAAACGCCATTCATTTCTGAGTTGCCTCCATGCACGGTATTTTCATTTTAAGCCAAGGGCTGTGAACTAGGTGATACCAAAAAATCAGGCGGGTGCTGTACAAGCAGAAGTGCTAACTCCCCACTCGCTCTCTCCTAGCCTGCCTTGGCACCAGGTTACCTCTCCAGCCCTTCAGCCCGTGTGCCATTGCTGCTGGCCGACACATCTGTGCTGGTGGCTTTTACATTTGTCCACTAGGGACCACACGGAGATCAGCAACACTGAACTGACAGCAGATGTTAACCAGCTTTGATCCATCTTGACCTGGGCTGGTTATTAACTGACAGCCAAGAAGAAAAAAGGCTCCAAGATCTCAGCAGAGCACTAATCTCTCTGACCTGGGATCTGGAGATGTGCACCGTTTTACTGAAAACAGCAGTCTCCAACAGCATCTTCTCACCACCTCTCTTCCCCACATCACAGGCACCGCAAATGCCGTGCATCGCTTGCCTTTCTTCTGCTCTTCGTTATCCCAGGTACTGTCACCTTGCAAATTTAGATTGCAAGACCCTGTTATCTGCAAAACGTATTTTGCCTTGTGGGAAGTGTAGCGTACATCTGCGACTCTCTAAATACAAACCACAGTACAGTCCATACATCCCCCTCATTTGCTTTGTGCCACGTCTGCCTTACAGAGTTTTTATGAACTTTCAGCTTCCAATCGCTACTTCCACTAACTCCTGCGACAGCCTCAGCTTGCGGCGGGGGCGGATGCTGTCGCGTTCATCTTGCCATTCGCATCAGTCCTGAGAGCTACGGCACCTTCTATTCCCGAGAGTGATTTTCTCCTTAGTTTCAAAACAATGTGTGAAACCCTGCTCTGCAGAAACAGTAGCCTCAGTAAGTTTAAGGATGACTGAAGCTATTTCCTCTCCCAGGGAGGTTTAAAAACTACAGAAGGATGCATGGGGTTAGACCTATCACTGCATTTCTAGCAGCCATCCTATTACAGCACTGAATAAAAGCAGGAACGGCACGTCTAGCCTAGGTTAATAAACCCTACCGAGTGCATGCCTTAAAAGCACTACGAAACAGCCTTAAGTCAGCTTGAGATAACTAATTTCAAGCATGGCTGTCTAGTGTGCCTGTCATTCCTATTGTCCTTCCAAACTATTTCAGACATTTTGAGCGGGGAGTACTAAGCTATGAGTTAGCAGGGGTTGTGACATTAATGGTCCAAAAAGGTTTAAGCACCAGGAGGGAATGATGACAGCGCTTAACAACTGGTGGCAGTTTGGAGGATTCCGCTGGATCTTTGTTTATTAATAATTAGGCTTCGCCTCGGAGGAAGATGTGACAACTATCGGAGGTAGGATTTGCATGGGAAACAAAGGGAGCTGTTGCTGTTCGGTGTCCATTGTTTGTGCTTTGCTCCCTGGCTT
>NW_009610241.1:56507-92351 GCF_000690535.1 Cariama cristata
TGCAGCCGGCAGCGGCGGGGGGGCGGGGGGGAGGGGGTGATGGGATGGAGCGGGGGGGGGGAGAGCCGAGGGTGGAAATACTGTTGATAGTCCCGTGTTTTATGGCAGAAATGCCTCGAGGACAAACTGGCTCAAATCTCACCGCCTGCTGAGTGTGCATTCCACGTTGCTCTTCCCACGGAGTAAAATACATAGAGGTCATGCGGAAAACACTTTACTCCTTTTCTACTGAGCCAGCCGGGCTGTTTCTGAGCTGGGAGAAGGGAGAGGGGAAGCTACCCTACAATAAAAGGGGAAGAGGAAAGCCATGGAGCCTGTAAGATGAGGGATACGTGCTATTAATGTGTCAAATGTGTCTGGAGTGCCATCGATGTCATTTGAAAAGGGGAAATCAGAGCCCGGGTGGGGGGCGGGAGGGATTTTCCGGGTGAGGAACTCCTTAGGTTATAACCTATTGCAAAAAAAAAAGCGTGATATGTCCACCCATTTTGCATAATCAAAGCTTCCTCTGCACTGTTGGCATTGTTTTGCTGGATAAGAACTGTAGTTTCAGACAGAAAAAGGTACGGTTTCCTCCTGTGCCACTGCCAGCCCCCTGCACCCTCCCTCTCTCTGGGAAACAGCAGCGTTGGGAAGGATGTAAACGATGTTTAGTTGGATGCTGAAAGGGTTGGGAGAGAGGGCTGAGGGGGGAAGGAACGCTCAGTAGCATAACAGGAAAGCTTCCCCTTGAAAAAGCTTGTTTGTTCCCAGCGAGAAGTCCAAGAGGTGATATGCAAAGTTAGAAGCCTCCTGTACTTTTTTTAGGATGTGCCTGTTTAGCATGACCAGACAAGAAAATGTCCGAACATCAAAGTGTCGGGTCCGCACGGCAAAACAGGGCAGTGAGGTTTGCGTGGGGTCCTGCTCAGTGCCGGTCTGCAAGTTTGCATTTTTGTCATTGCGTATAACCCTCGCCAAGATAAGGAGCGGGAACTTAATGAATGAAAATCCTATGTCCATGCATATGCAGAATCCTTATCATATGGTGTGTGTGTTTGATCTGAGCGTGGGGTTCCCTGTGTTGATGAATTGTTTCAACTTGTGCATTAAAGTTTCATTTCCAAACAACGGAGAGACTTCAGAGAGAGTGGTATTTAGTAACAATAAAATGTTCTGCTTGCGGAAATGCTTCTCACAGGAGCTATTAAAAATGCACTTAAAGGAGCTGAGAGTCATATCTTGCAGTAAGAGGTATGGTATCACTTGCTGTGCTAAATTTTAAAATTAAGGTTATGATGCCATTTTAAATCTACTTTAATGTAGGTATCATTAAGCATACTCTATAATACTGTTGTCAAAAGCTTACAACTTAGAGAATTCTGTTAGACTGACTGTTTTCATTAAATCTTTATTAGAAAAAAAATTCCTATATAGCAGGGATTTGCCAAGTAATTTCAATGTAGTCATCCTAACTAATGTTCCCTTTAGGTAGAATTTCAGTGTATTATATTACATTGTAAATAAGGTTGTGATATAATTCATTTAATAACAAAACACAGATTGCAATTTGACAACAAAAGTACTAAATGCATTCAGTCAAAGTAAATACAGATTGTGCCAAAAAGAAGCAATATTGGGTCAGGAAAGGTAAGAATTCCTTTTAAGAAACGTAACATAAATATTCTGCATTTGATCCAAGCAGCAACTTTTCAGTCAAGTGCATTACTTTGCATTGCAAATTGGGGAAAACTTCAATTTGTGTCATATACACTACTTGGTATACAATGGTAACAGCAAAAACTTTCTTCCAAATAAATTGTTTCTAGCGGTTTTTGCTATGGATCAAAGAGGTATTTTGCAGAAATATTAAACCGGTATCAGAAACGAGCAATGTGTGTAGAAATCAAGTGCCTATTTTATTCTTGTCCATCTCACTTTTGTCGAGAGGCTTAGACAATTTTACTTTGTTTTACTTCGGTGCCTTTCTGAGGGAAGGGGCTAAACCACAAAGAGGTGGGCGACTGCGTTCAACCTGCGCCCAGCCGCAGACTTCTGGGGGCACTCGGGCGAGTCCCCCAGCCCCTTTGCAAAATGGGCAGGGTAACAGCCCTGCCTTGCCAATAAGGGTGAGGGTAGCGTACTAATGGTGCAGTGGAAGTACAGACAGTGGCGCTCAGGGAGTGAGGCTGAACGTAGAGCTCCAGATAAGGCAAAACGCAAAGCCAAATTTTGTAGCAGGAGCAGGCTAATATTTCAGGCATTTTCAACTGTAAAATAAGACATATTGCAAATCCCATGATCCAAAACTAAATCTGCTTTCAAAACTATTCCAGACAAATGTGCCACTTACAAAAACTTCTACCAGCAGCAAATATCCATTCATCTGAGAGCCTGTCAGAAGTGACTCCAAATCTCTCAGCATTCCCTTTGCTCCATCAATGTACAGCAGATAATGAAGCAAACTGCATCAGATTGATTCACTGTGCTGAGAAATGATTTCCCTGTTTTCTTCAGAAGCTCAATGAGTACTTTTTGCCATTAATCTCACTTGCCATTCTGCTTATGAATTGTCTGTGGAGTTCGTGCAATTTTCTAATTTATTTGTTTGATATTATTTGGGAATTTCTTCAGTGAATAACTCTTGGCTTGCAGATCTTTTGGGAATGGCAAGTATTTGCAAATTCATACTGTGTTGCTTAATTCAGTCATGTGGTGTTCCTTGATTAGATGATTTGTATAGCTAACTCGCAGAAAGTGAATTGCAAATTTCACAACCAAGTATACTGTTCCATATTGGATTTCCACCACTGTCTGAGCAGTCAGGTTTAAAATTCATGTCTTGCAAGTAGTCATACGAGCAACACATAAGCACTGAAGTGCTCCCATCAGACAGATGTGAGAGCCGGGTTAAACAGCTTTCAGTTTCATATGAATATTCATGAAAAGAGTTTGAATTTACAGCTCTGTTAAAATGAATAGCCAGCATCATCCATCGTGCACTGCATGGGCCGTTCTCTCACAGTGCTTGCCGTGTCCCCATGTTCTCCCTAACTCTCCCGTGTAAGTCCACAATGCCTGTGGAAACTGTGTGCAGCCAAAACTAAAGGGAAAAACACCATCATGGAAATTTCTACATTTTCCACATCGTAGCCTCTCCTGTTGTGCCTGCCTTGCGCGTTGCATGACATGAAGACAGCCAACAGGAAGGACAGCAAGAATTCCTCAACAGGGACGCAGTGAGTGCAGGAGAGAAAACATCAAAAGAGGGGGAAAATAATGATGGCCACTGGCAGAGGGGGGGATCAGCCACACAGAGTATACACAGGAGGTAGGGATTGACGCAGTGTGAACACGTAAATACGCCAGTACAATTTTTAGTGATGCATCTAGTGAATTTGGGTCATTAACCTCAAGGTTTATGGTCTTACCAGACCCAGTCCATGGCAAGCCCTGGAGCTGTTGCTCCCAATCCTTCCCCGTGCAGGTGCTATGTCGGTGCTCACCACGGGTGTGGTCAAGCAAGGGTGCAACGTGGTTTAGCCTTTGTCGTGCAGGTGTCTGATGACATGCCATGGAGGTACGGAAGAGTTGTGAAAATAACAGGCAAGAAGAAAACTAACTAACATCAGGTACATGGCTTAAAAGCAGCAAGAAAACAGTTGGGAGAAGAATTTCTGTCAAGTGTTTTATCTCAGAGACAAAAAAAAAATCAGCTGTCAAAACACCAAGCTCTTTTGTCTCAGAAACAAATGAGGAGGAAAAGGTTATAAAGCAGCAATGTATTTGCCTTTTGAATTATTTTTGCACGGTACTTAAGTCAAATAGGAGGAAACCTCAGGTCTCCTACCAGCTGTATTGTCCAAGTACTTCCCACTTTATGTAGAATACGTCAGGTGTGTGCTGAATCAACAAGGTTGCTGCGACTGCACAGAGCCAACCAGCAGCGTTACACCCCCATTAGATAGCCTTTTTTGCCTTTTCAATTATTTTGAAGTCCAATGATCCTAGATATCCTTACTTATTCTGAAACCAGAAACGTGCCTAAATTGCATGCAGCAAGCATGTGAGCCACACAGCAAGAGTTACTATGGGCAATACATGGGCACTCATATTCTGTCAGGGCACATGTAACACCAGATTAATACTGCTTGGGAAGAGTAAGAGAAGGAGAAGAATTAGAGGAACTAAAAACAAAGGAAACACAGAGGATCTTTGCTAGGACAAAAATTGGCTCAATGTAGTCTGGAATGAAATCCCAACTTGAAACTCCCCCTGGATACCACTAAAATTCATATTAGGTCTTCAGATAATTTTTCTTTCTTAATACAAAGCTGTCCGGTTGCCCATGATTAACCCCCATCTCTGCTTGTGCCAACTGGGCTAATTTTGTATGGACCATTTTTAAAGAAGTAGTCAAGTTTTAAAGGGAAAACACAGAAAGAAGTCAAATCTCAGTGCTCTCTGCCCACATTGCTGGTTGCCCCTCCAGTCCGTGCTTTAGTGCCTCTGACGCTTGGTTGAGAGCAGAGAGCTCCCACGGATAAGCCCTGCAGGGACACAAAGCAACGTCTTGGAGCTGTAGCATCTTCTTCTGAGATCCTTGAAAGGTCGGAGGCAGCAACACAGTCACAAGTCTACCTGGGTGTCCCCAGTGTTTATCACCTATAACTTCACAGGAGGAGTGACCTGACAGCCCCGAGGTCCCCAACAGTCTTTCAAAACTACTCTAGTAAATGCACAAACTCTTTAGGTAACCCTTTGCATCATACAACTGGACAAAACCTCATCAAAACCTGCACCAGCCTACCTTGCCTGATGGCACTGATCTGCACCACAACTCCCCATCACAAGGAACTGGTAGATCGAAAAGCAATGGGGAAGGTATCTTTCAGAGGAAAGGAGAAAAATGGCAAGTTAGCTGCGGATGTTAAGTGTCTCTGAAACACTGGAGATGTATATATTATAGCTGTACCCCTAGACTGAGGACATGATGGGCATAAGCAACCAGGACCTGTACCCCAGGCATCCCCAGATACCCAGCAATTCTGTCTGAATTCAGTGTTCCTCCTGTGCTGCATTCCACTGCATTGTCCTAAATGAACCACCACCAGAAGGGTTTTGAAGGCCAGAGGAGACAAAAGAGCATTTGTCCCATTTCCCCACTTCCCTTTCAGTGGATCAGAGATCAGAGTGAGACTGAAGTTTCTGCTTAAGCCCAAAGTGGTTCATCTGTCCAAGGTCACCATCCTGGCAGGATCCCTCTGGACAGCACTGTCCTTGCGTGCCTGCTGAGGCGTGGTACCAAAGAAGGGACAAGATAACATTGCCTGCCTTAAAGAATTGTTGCAGAAAACATTCAGTATACTTGGCTGTATTTTACTTGTGGGCAAGCTATTTTCCACCTCAGCAGCGTGATACTCCTTACTGACAACCATTAGTTATTTGCAAATTTAGATAGGCCTTATAAACGTCAGGCTCCTGAGTGAATAAATAATGTTTCAGAGCAATAACTTGAAATAAGTCAAACTAGGAATGGTGAGAAGACCAGCAGTATGGTCCCTTTGGGACACACTCCCTACCACTTCTAATTAATATCTAGTACTTAAAGCATCACAGCCCATGGCTAAATCAAAGTCAGAGGAAACAAAGGAATATAAAATCCTTTGTGTCCCTCTCCATCCACAGGAGTGGGTGTGCTTCTCAGTGCTACTGCCCAACAGACTGACTCTCTGACCTCAGTTAGGAGTGTATGGGGTTTTTAGGGGGGTGACAGCCCAAGGGACCCAGCAGCCCAGCTGCCCTGGCATCTTGCAGCTGCCCCAGGGCTGGCATTGCCCTCTCCTGCTGCCTTCCCCTTCCCACCCAACCACCCCCTCCCGCACCTTCCCAGGCTCGCCTGGCCCTCTGGGGAGCCAGTTCAGCCCACAAAACCTTCAGGAAGCCACGCTTTGGTTTTGGCTGGCTGAGGGAGCCACCGGGCACCAGAGCTTGTTCAAGAAAAGTAGGAGAAGAGCATAGCCAGGGGTGAGGTACGGGGAGCAAGGAGCACTCACAGTCCCGGCACAGCACATTTTCTGGCTAAACACCCCTAAAAATTCCTCTGTCCTAATGACCCAGCAGCAGAGTAATATTTCAGGCTTCAGATAACGACATCTTGACCACAGCAACATGTTGCAGAGCCCAAGAGTTATAAAAGAACTGAAGGGCAAAAAAGGGCAACAGCTTGTCTGCCCTCATTGGTCTTTGATCATCAAGGCCCATCTAGCTAGTGATGGGCAGTTTTTAAGCTTATATATTGCATTCCAGAGCTGCCATTGTGGTGATACGGAAAGAATTGATTCAGCTGTGAAAAATAGTCCTTGCAGAGCAAGTGTAAAGAGAACTGTTGTGATTTGGCAAAGTTTACAGATCCAGGAAATAAGAGATTCAGAAAGAAAGTCCGAGTGGAAAACATCAATGCAACTAGGACATCTTTCAATTCCTTCAACAAAGCGTATATACTTCAAGGCATAGGGAGCAATAATCCAAGCAGGGAACAAAGGAAGTTCATTTGTAACCATAGCATTTTGCTAACTGGAGGATCTGCAAATGAAAAGTCCCCTGACTTTTGAAAACCCATGTTAATGATGCATCAGGGTATAGCAGAAACTTCTGACAAATTCCCCCTCTTCGTTTGCTTCCATGTAACACATTGATCTTGCTGCCACTCTGCTCTTTGAAAGCTCTGCTGCTCTCCTAATTATTAATTGCATGAAACGTGTATTCCCCCATCTTGCAAAAAGCATCACAGGACATACTGTCTGGTTGTGAAATATCCCAAGAAGTCCACAGCAAAATCTTTTTTGGTAGAGTTTAATTAAGATGATCTAGTAGTTTGTGTGCAGCTGATTTGGAAGGATTTTGTCACAGGTAAACAAGCTTTAAAAAAAAAAAAAGGCTTTTATCTCTTCTTGCTTTCTGTTTTAGTCTTATTTCAAGTGGATTAGTATAATCTTTCCTTGGCCAAACTCCACAGCCAGTCTATGCCATCATTGTTCTAATTTTACAAAAAGAAAATGACTGAAAGCAGTTAATTAAAAATCTCTTCAGAGATGCACATGTGGATGCACTTATTCACTAAGAAGTCACAAAATAACTCTGCATTTTAAAACAATTTATCTGGTGCATTAAGCATGAACAGGATGTCTTTGTTAGGTGCACCTGCCTTTAGATGGTTCCCTACATGAATATGCTTGTCGTGTAGAGATATCTGCAGTAACTCAGCTCAGTCAGAGAGGATCCCCTTTTAAACTAGGTTTGAGTTTCTAGGAGGGTTTCTTTTTTCTTTTTTTCATGTGTGATGAAGAAGTTGATTGATTTCAAGTGAGGCGTCTTTCCCTGTTGGGACCTGAACTGTCAAAAGCCATCACAGAACTTGCAAAATTCTGTCATAACACCAGAAGCCCTAACTCTGCTCCAGAATCATCAGAGTTCAGGGAGAATTCCCAGTAATTGACGACAGATGTTTTCTTAGCAATGATATTCTGCCAGACTGAGACATTATTTTCTGCACACAGAGGCACCCACATTGGGGACAGCAGTAACACAAACAGTAAACTCTATTGACATGAGTGAATTTATCATCAGCAAGAAGACACAACTGTCTTCCCTCTAAAACCTTGGACTAGATTATTCATGAACTCTTAAGGTCAATCAAAAAGGCAAATTCCCATTTTGTAAAGTTTCTTTGATTTCTTATGAGTGAAATAGAAACTCTAAATTTCATTGAATTCAGGGTGAAGGAGAAAGAAATCAGGAGTCTTGATCTCAAAGCTGTGCCCTTTCTTAATAAAACTCCAGCACATCTGTGCCGTGAATGCAAATAAGTGCTGGCATCCAGAGCAAGGTGCAGAAGTTCTCCTGGCAGAGCAGCAAGAAGTTTCCTCCGCAGAGATGTTCCTGCTCTGTGGTCAGCGTGCATCTATGGAGTCGACGCAGCAGCCCTGCTAGTCTGCAAGCACACTTCCTAGCCAGTTTAAATATACCTAGGGAGGTTCCTAGAAGGTTTCAATGTACTCCACCTATTCTTTGAGCAGGAAATCTTGGACAAGTGGATTTCACCAGCCCTCGTTGTCGCTGAGTTCATTTATAACCTCTTCAGCCTCCATTAAAATGCGCTCTGTTTATCTACTCTTTCCATTCTCTGTCTACTCTTTCCACTCTCCATCCTGCTTGTCTGTATGTAAAAAGCCTCACATACCACAGCCTGTTGGTCACTGGCCAGGTATCCAGATGGTACTTATCTACCACATTGATAGGTGCTTTAGAAAGAGCAGGGAGAGAGAGAAAAATTATCACGGGAAGACTTCAGACGCTCTTTTTGATAAATGGCAATTGTAGATCTAATTAGCCAGTTCCCTCCTTTGGAGAAGCTGGGGGAGCAACAACGGTTGCAGTCCCACAGAGCAAACACACGAGGACACGTCTCTCGCTGTCAGGTTTTAGCTTTCCACTCAGAGCAGCGTCAGATGGATGGTTTGTCTATCCATCCCTCTTCTTTGAAAGACCAGGTTTTTGTCTGGGTTCGAAGGTTTCTCTACTGCCTTAGCACCACTACACTGTGTCAACTCCTTCTGCACAGACAACTGGTTTCTAGAACAAAGAGCAAACACTGCTCACCTTAATTGTGTGAGTATCCCTCTGGCAATAATCAGGCTAATTGCCTCAGTAAGGCCAGCAAGATTTGGCTCTAAATCAACCACCAAAATGATTTAAGCATAAGTACCTGAGTTCCTTTACAACTCCAAGGCCCACTCGTTAACCGTTATTGACATCTCACTCAGAAACAGTTTCTTTTCTCTCTTCCGTTTGCCAAGGAGAAAGGTAGAAGGGATGAGGTTTTCAGGAACACCTGTGTGAGTAGGGGCTGAGCCCACCCCAAACGCAATGGCAGGGAAGACGGCTTCCCCTTTGCCAAAATGCCTCGAGAAGTCTGCCCATGGGAGCTCCAAGGTGCATCGTGTCTGGGGATGCCCCCAGCCTGCGCCTGTCCTCCCGGGGATGGCACAGAACTGCAGAGGAATCTGCCAAGAAGGGAACCGCTGACCAAACCTGCTGTGGCCGCAGGTGTGATTTATACCTTAAAGCATGAGATAAAATAGCCTTTAAAATATTTAGCTTGCTCAATAAAACTGATATATGCTCTCTTTACCTACAGAAATGTCTATACCTTTTTTTAAAAATCTTATTAAGGAATTCATGTGTGTCTTGTGGCAAATATTTTAGCATGATAAAGAAGTACCAGCAGCTTCATTTTAGCAATTGACTCTGGAGAGGCCAGGGAGTTAAAACCCTCAGTCAGCCGGTGTGCTGTGCTGGATGCGCCGCAAACCGAGGTACCGGGACAAGGCGCTGATAGGAAAGGCTTGAAATCCCACCTCCACCAAGGGGTACATGGCACAGAACCAGCTCTGGAGGGTGAGACCTTTGATCAGTCTTTCAGAGAACTGCATCTTTTTAAATAGCGTCCTGGGCCGTTGTGGCTGTTCCTATAGCAGCCCCGTCTGGGCTGCGGTTGGTCATGCCTGTCTCGTAAGTAGGGATGACAGCTGCCATTCAGATGCACAACCGTGAGCCTCTGGGACCTCGAATTAAAAACCCAATGTGCTTATGGAGTTTAGGGACCCTGAGGAGGTAAGGTGGTCAAGGGACCATGTTTTGCACCTTGCCTTGGTCCTGCTGAGGTGCTGAAGTCTCTTACTGGAGCTAAAGCTTTTTTCTAAGCAGTCCCAGTTCATTGCCTCCTCTCTTACAAAAATCTCTCCACGTCTCTAATCATTTTCACTGTCAATCTCTGCACTCTTTTTATAGCCATTAAAGACTTTATGAGATAGGATGACCAGAAATGAAAAAAGATTCTGAGGATAGAGCATGCAATTGATTTATGTTAATGGCATTGTAATAATATTTTCAGTATTTGATTTCTTTTTCATTCTGTACACAGCTAAAATGTTGATTACTTTTCTATTCCTCTCTCATTTATTGAGTAGTCCCTCACATTGGGCTCCACAAATTTATTCTCAGGTCTGTCTCCAAAGCAGTTAAAATATAATTAATTTAAAATCCACCAACACACAAGAAGCTGAGGTGATCCTTTCCAATAAATCTTACTAGAATTCATCAATGAGTTTCACCAGCTGTCATGCTGCTCATACATTTGTCTTTGTAAAGCTCCTCTGACTTCACTAGCTTTGACACATTTAACAACTGTTAATACTAAAAAAAAACCCCTAACACTGTAATTTCTGTTGAACCACACCATAAGCCTTAGAAGCCCCCCAGATGTACATGAATAAATATCAGTCACCTGTGACAGCATCCTTAATGATTTTTGCATTCCTTTATGCTGATAACTTTCATCTCTTATGCATATGTCAGAGACATAAAAAAGCTAAGTGTGCCAAAATGAGTTTATAAAGGCAATCAGAGAATAAATGTTATTGCTTAATTTTGCCTTCATAATATATTCTGCCTTGAAAACTATGTTAGGTGTCAAATCACCTTACCCTAAAGGGATCAGAATATGAAAAATATCCCTCAATGATGGAGGGGGAAAAAACAACCCTGACTATTTTTATGATTGAGTTCGATAACCCAACAGAAGGGATTATACAGCATGGTGCCAATGACAGCCAGAGACTGAGTATAAAGACCTTTTTTAGTCCTGTTTGTCAACTAAAGATGAACAAACTGTTTTGGACAAAACCCAGCCTGATTCTTATCTCAAAGTTGATACAAAATCAAATACAAGTATTTCATCAGAAGTATGACAAAGCCACTTGCCTTTCTTCTGTTCATTAGAAGGTGGCTGTGCACTGCCTTATTTTGGCTGATGGGAGACAGAAATACAATATCATAAATTTGGGATCTGCTGAAAGCTGGAAACACCAACAATAACAACACTTTATCTTTAAAAGAGCTGCCAAAATTAAGGGCTAGATTTTCAAAGCAGCTTGGCATCAAGAGTGCCTTCAGACTTCCCTGGGAAATGGAGAACTGAGAACAGGGGCACTGGTCTTTCATTTTCAGCCTGCCCCTACAAAACAACTAGCAGTCATCACACCTTTCCTACAGGTTAGAAAACAGGTGTGATGTGGGCAAGTGATTTTATGTTAAGGGCTTTCAAGGTCATAATGCTCACAGAAACTTGTTTTCTGACAGTATCACCTAATGTCAAAATTCTCTATTTTTTCTGATGCAACACATTGTTAGCTGCTTCAAGCAGAGGCACAGGAACAAGTCCCCGGCATGAAATCTGAATGCGTATCTGTATATTTGGTTTGTGGGACCATACAGCAGTGTTTGTGTACCTTCATTCATGATACATAACACAAAGTAGTTACTGAACTAATAAGCATAATTTTATCTAATTGGCATATTTATTATTGACGTGTGTGACATGGTAGCCCATTAAAGCCTCAAGTTGTGCCAGGTGGAAGGCAAACATATAGCCATAAAGATCAATTAAATGCATTTAGATGTTGCACACGAGTGCAAAAGGCATTGGACAACCCCGTGGGGATTGCCTGAGCTGTGGGAGGAGAGGCCGCACCCCGTTTCTCCCACCCTCGTGAATGTGCCCGTGGGCTTTGGAGAGAGAGGTACCGAGGAGGGTCCTGCATGGAGGGGAACCTGCTGGGAAAATGAGCTCCACAGGGCTGGAGCCCATGAGCATCACACCACATGGTGACCCCCAGCCAGTCCCCAGCCTGGGTTTTGGCAGCACTGAAGTCCTCTCTGCAGCCAGAGCCGTCCCACAACCTCACCCAGGCGTTTCTCGCTCCATTTCTTGTCCCCCCTGAGCGGGACTGCAAATCAACTGCAGTCTGGCAGGTCCGAGTATATCTTCCACATAAGAAATGGAACCCCAAGGGTATGCATGTTTGCTGTTTAAGTTTTGCACCTAGATACCTGGTTTTGCAATGTCTCAGAGGGTCAGGGCAGCAATTAGTTGGCCATGTTCGAGATACCATTGGCATTATCTTGCTGGCCACTCCGTGTTCCTTAAACATGGAGATACCTACTGTGCTGAGCTGGCGATGTGCAGCAAACAAAACCACGCCAACCACAGATGACATACTGTGTACTGTTGTGAAAGCTGTAACCTCCGGCCATCTTTGCTTTTGCAGGCTGTTGGCCATCCTGCTGAGTTAAGTAGGTTGACCGAGCGCCGGGTGTAGCCCAAGAGCGTGCAGAGCCATGAGCCGGCGTTGTGCCTTGCACAGGGAAGGTTGCGCAGACCCCAGCAACTAAACACACACGCACGTTCTCTCTGGCTGCTTCACTTTCCTGGAGGGCCTTACTCATATTTCTAAACTGTTTGGTGTGAGCAGCAGAGAGGGATGAAAGATTGGGCTGCTGCAAATGAATTGCCATATCGCAGGTAGTGAATGATTATTTTGCGGCTATCTGAGACTGGTTGGGCGATAACTAATATCCTTGGGCGGAGAGAAGCAGAGCAATAGTGGTCTGGCCGGGGAAGTGAAAGGTGGAGGAGTAATTAGAGATCATCCTGTGTTCTAGCTCTTTCTCTCTGGCTATTTTTTTTTTCTGGGTGGGGAGGCGTGTGTATTTAACAGCATCACGGGAACCGGACCATCAGCAATTCTTTCAAAGAGCTTGTCGCCTGCCATTAAATTGCACTGTATAATATCATAAATCCAGAAGAACAACATTTTCATTCACGAGGTTTCATAGTAACTACAGAAACAAATCTTCCCTCTATGAAGCAGTATCTGACTTTCAGATTCTCAGGCACACATTTCCCAGGAGGGTATTTTTTTTCCATTCCTTCTTATGTGTTATTTGTTATATTTCTGACTTTAACATGCACATGACTAGGAAACAGTGCTTATCCAAACTGAGTTCTTTTCCTCATCTTTTTCATCTATTAACTTATTTTATTTCCAGACATGAAAAAACATGTGCAAATTATGTCTGACAGCATCTCCCCAGCCTCTGAGATTTCAGATGTGTCTTGCTCTGTGGTATCTTTTTTGCGAAATCTGTGTGAATAGGAGAGAACATGTGTTGCAAAAGCAACATTTTATCATAAATTAACCCTGATTTCTTCATTCAGATTCTGGTGATATTATCAAATTACTTCACCTTCTGCTAACTCCTGATTGTCTTTACTATCCATTCTCACAACTGAAAAAAATCAAACA
This sequence comes from Cariama cristata, assembly GCF_000690535.1. Taxonomy (NCBI): domain Eukaryota; kingdom Metazoa; phylum Chordata; class Aves; order Cariamiformes; family Cariamidae; genus Cariama; species Cariama cristata. The sequence goes on from NW_009610241.1 coordinate 69,695, forward strand.
AACAGGCTATTATGCGTGAAAAGTAGTTTTTAACACAAGAAAATGAAACATAAAAACAGACGCTGAAACCAATAAACTTCAGAAAATGCAAAGCTACAGCTGTCACCCTTATCATCAAGAGTGGGAATAGCATCACAGCTAAAAATTAAAATCCTCAAATTCGATCAATGTTGTGCGATTGTACGGTGCCAGGTATTTACTGTACCAGCCCATAGCAAGAACTGATCCCATCTCAGTAAAGGGTTAGTGTTGCGACTGAAGAGGTGTGGGAAGAGGGATGGTATTTTCTTATTTGAAAGCAGATGAGCAAAGGTACAGAAAGATTATCCATATTGTCCAATAACACATAGGAAGCCTAAACAAAGTTAGCAGTCAGTCTTCTAAATCCCAGCACAATGACTAAACCCCAATTAACGTCTCCTACTCCTACATTCACGGTATCGTGCCCATTTTTGCCTTGTCCCCCCAGGTCAGTGCACCTGGTGTGAGAGTGGCCACCTCAGTAAGACAAAAAGCTCTGCCTAGACACAATCCTGTCTTCAATGCTAGCCAGCGATGATCTTCCGAGGAAGATGCAAAAAATTCCTTAATTGGTAAATGCAGGATAATCTATGCCAATGAAGGTCTTATCCTGACAGAGATTAACTTTAAGCCTTGAAGCATGAATTTTTATGGCCGTTCCAAAATCTAATTTATTAGTGCTAAATATTATTACTCAAAGCATTCACATTACCCATAGACACGTCCACTCCATCTCAGGAACTGCACTCCCACACCAAACCGTTCCATAACCTATTAGTTAGCACAATTCTCTGTGACGGACATTAGAGGATATGAGACCCACAGGCTTGTCAGTTAATGAGTACTAGCAGGTTAAAAAGGAGGAGAATGGAGAGGAACACAGCATATTTTTGACCAGTTCCAGTATTCACAAGTGAGATTTGAGATCAAGGTAAATAACGCTGAAATGCTGCCAGCCTTGTTTCTCTGGATTTCTGAATGGTTTCCCCTTCACTGTTGCCATGCCAAATTTCAAATTTGCTTTGTGCCAAACTTCATACAAACAAATTTGCAGAAAATTAATTTCAAAGTCTGACTTACGCTAATACGAGCAAAATTCAAACATGAAAGGAGCATGTCTGAGCGTTAGGGCTACGGCTGCTCTTTCTGTGATCACTTAAACGAGGAAAAGAAACAATAAAGCCAGATTTACTTTTCTCTCATCACAGCTAAGCCCTAGAGTTTGCGTAAACAGATACCAAATGCACCTAAAACTCCTAACCAGCTTTTTTTTCAAGCACACAAAGCAAAGTCTAGCTTTTGCATAGGAGGGAAGAAAAACTTCATTGTGTCTTTACAGTAACACTTTAAACTCGCTTTTCAAGGTTCATTTTCCCATTACAGCTCCCAGAAACTCATATAATGCTCCAGTTGGGATCAGGAGAATCAGGCAGCTGAAGGAAATCTGTGACAAGAAACCCACATGGAAAAACTGTTATTTTTATATGCATGTTTCTACAGTTATTATCAAACTAGTGGGAGCTAAAACATTTATTTTCCCGAGTACCCAAAGATACCGAGATGCCCAAAGCATTTCAGTGCTGAGCACTGGGGGAAGATGTGTGCGGGGGTCTCTGGCCACAAGCAGCAGGAGCAGCTCCTTGGCATTGGGTAAGGTCACCCCTGTTCCCACTGTGGCTGTCACCTCCTGGCCAGAAAGCTGCAGCCAATTAGAGGTAATTAACACAGCTAGAAATCCATCCCAGGCAGCTATTAGTGAGACACTCGGGGAAAGATGAGTCCAGACTCCCTGTTTTTCACTTTCTTGAGCAGCTAGCTACTCAACAGACAAATGTCAGCGGCAGACTCACCAACCCTTCCTCTCTCATGTACCAAGGAAAAATAGCCCAGGGTGCAAGTCAGCCACCCCACTTGCACTGACCCTTTCCGTGTCCCTACCACTCCCTCTCCAGCCACCTCCAAATATCCCAAATCATCCTTTACCCTCTCTGCTGCCTCCCACACTCTCGCTAGGAGAAGGCTTCCTTCACCCCAAGCCCAGGCTGCTATAGTGCTCAGCAGACAAGAAAGAAGAGTATGGCAAAGACAATGAACATATTTTTTATCTTAGGTACCTCATTACAGACATACCTTGAAGGGACCAGATGTAAATTAAAAGTGGCCTTTGACTCTGCTTCTGATGAACTGATGAAAGGGGTTACAAGGCAAGGACGGAGGCAGGACTGTGGTGTTTCAGGGCCACCCTCTCCAAGGGAAGGCGAGCAGTGCTCCCACTCAGGTTGCACAGCCCTCAGACAGCGCGGCACTTCCCGAACCCCCTCTTTTCCACTCCCCGGCACCAAACAAAGCTGTGTGTCATTTACCCAAATGGAAGCTGCAGCTCATTTGGAGGCAGCCCAGTTTTTTAGATTTGCACTTGCATTCATAGACATTTAGCCTTTTTGTAAACAGGTAACGAGTTCTGGTCAGCTGGGGATAAGCCAGGGCTGCTTCTTTCCCTGCAGCAAAGCTCCCATTGCAATGAACTCGTGTGTGGCCTGAAAGCAGCCTGGGCAGAGGGGCTCCAAAGGCAGTAACTCAGTTATCACTGCCCTACAAGATACACAGAACTCCCAAGAAGTTGTTTTTTTTGTTTGAAAGAACAAAGACGACACAATCCCCTTCCTCGTGGGCAGCAACCTGATGCTGCTGCTTCAGCCCCTGCTATGCAGCCCTTTAAAAACAACAAACCATCCAAGCAAATCCCCAGAAAAGCCGCAGGCAGCCTTTTCCAGCTTCTCTTTCACTGTTGGGCATCCAGGCAGGACGCTCCTGCTGCCAGCAACGGCTGGCTGAGCTTTGCCCACAGTGCTGGGCTGGCCACCACTGCTCACACTCTGGCTGGCCCATTTGTGATTGAGCCCACTAATTGCTTCTGCTCTAATGAGCTCTACGTGATTTTGCGGTAGTAATTGCTCTGCAGTCCAGCAGATAACAATTTTGGGGTAATGCAAGCCATACACCTACGGCTGGGCACTCACCGGTCATGGCTCCCACGTAGCCAGCCCCGCCTCTGCCAGCTCCTGCTTTGCCCCGCTCAGCTATAATTCACCTTTACATGCACTTTTCTGCTCTGTCCTGTCATGTAGAGACATGGGTAAAGAGCAGATGACTTAGGTAAAATTATCCTTCTCCCCTTCGATCCCATTTTCCCTCATTACATCCTTCCCCGGCCCACAGTGAGCAGTGGATCTTTTGCAGCACATCTTTTGCAGCACATGCCCCGTAAATGTGGGTAGACATTTGTAGTGCCACTCAAGATAAGTTAAGGCTTTTAATCTTTCAGAACAATTTGCCTCGCCAGCTGTTAGCTGTCCGGGTTCGTTCCAGCTGACTAAGACCCTCTGGTATCTAAGTGTCTAAAAAGTATAGTGAACTTAAACCCCATTCTTCTGCTCTCATGAATTTTCTCTAGATAACAGCAGAATATGCAAATATTTGCAGCCCCCCAAACCCATGTTCCAGAGAGCTTTCCTCCAAAGTTGCAGAGAAGGTGTAAAACCACAGAGCACAAGCAGCCCACAGGGGAAGCAAGTCTAAGGACCGAAAAAAAATTAATTCTTCTAGGCAGTGCTGTGGCAGCACACCGGCTGCATGCTGATGGAGATGATGGGTCTGGGCAGTTAAATCTTTCCTCCCTTTTTTTGGGCAGGCAACCGTTCATGCCCAGACAGCACCCACCATGAGGCTGACCCGCTAGCAGCACAAAGCCAGTCCCTAATACTGAGGCTGTCCACGTAAGAGTAACTGCAAATACAGAAAATACAGAAATAGCCCGAAAATGGAGAATTGACAGCATGAAAATGTCAGTTCAGAATTCAGTCAGGAAAAAAAAGGTATAAATCACTCATTTTTAAGGACATGACTAGTCTCGCTAAGAAGTACATTTAAAGTAAAATTATCTGGACTAGCGCAGAGAGAGGTCAGTTAATCCTTTTACTTGGAGCACGCAGTTATTCCCTAGGATGTATTTTTTCTTGTTCTGTGCAAGTCTTTGTATCACAGGCGTCTTAATCTTCAGCAAAATTAAGAATTACTGAATTTTCATTTTCACAGTCGCTTTGATCTCATCTTACTGGGGGAAATGCAGTTGCTAGCCCCACTTCTCCACAGTATTAATTTTTTCATTGGCTTTACAGAAGCTATCAATTTACTGGCTGGCTTTTGTCATGATTTAAAAACATCATCTCAGTAATGTTATTGTCCAGCCATATTTCACAGATATTGTGAAACCGGTTTATACTGATATCTTACTTAGCATCTGGCTGACAGGACAATTGCAGGGAAATATTGCCAGAGATATAAGGCCATTATAAGATAAATAATGATCTTTAAAGCTTAACAGGTTGTTTTCTTTAGAAGGGATTGTAGCAATGTTCCTATGCACAAAATAGCCACTTGCCATACAAAGGCTGAGGTGGAAAGTGCCCCTTAATGCACGAAATAAATCCTGGAGAGTGGCTGAACAACAGCTTAATTCTGAGCTGAAGTTTTTCATGGCTTCTTGAATTATCTTATTTGCCAGAAGTGAGTGACTGCTTCTGGGAGTGTACGATAGCTAATAATGCATTCCGGAGTCATTAAGGTTTATCATCTAAATCTCTGTATGAGTGCTTTTAAAACGCATATTACTTTCTTGATAAACTATGATGGCTCCTTAGGAGCTGTTACTATGAATTAGGGTGCATACCATACATAGCAGAAAGCCTTATGAAAAGTACTTATTCCACATGCACGGTAATCAGCTTTTAAATTATATTAAATACTGCAGCTGTAATGTTTTCCCCCCAGTCTCAGGGATCAGATCGCTTTTATAAAAATATTTTTTACTAATTTCCTCAGATAAAAGCCCAGTTATGTGTTGTGCAACCAGGAGGTGAGAAGTTGGAGACAGACTGACAAATTGCAGGGACGGGAAGATGAGCTCCTTTCATTTGTACCAGTTAAAATCCCCGGATACTTTTCATAAATAATTTCCATAATCTAAAAAATGTGTTGCTTTTGATCAGAAACTTCCTATGTACATACAGAGCAGAGTTTCTTGCTTATTATTCTTATGTCCAGACCCTGACGTTTGGTATCTTTTTTCCAACATACTGCAGCTACCTTTGCCCTGCACAGCGAGCTCACTGAGGCAAATTTACTTTCTATAGGCACAGTGGGCTTAGATGTTTGTTCACCATGCCATAGCACTACTGCAAACATCATCACCATCTGGAAAACCCTGCCCTGATGCATAGTAAATGAACGGGATGAGAGGGGAAAAAAAAAAGTTGCATTGACTTCAGCTAGAGTCAGGTCAAATCACAGCATCTCACCTTGGCCTCCGCCGAGCTCATTCAAGGCAAAATGATGTCTCGAGCCAGGCGCGCTCTGCAAGGCAAAAGCAGGGGACCTGGAAATGAGATGGTTGCTGGGGGAATGGTGTAAACATTAGCTCAGCTATAATTACAGATGGTTTGTCTGAAGGAGATCTTTTGTTTGAAATAATGGCTGAGAAAAATCTGAGTAAAAGCCGCAGGATCTGCCCCATGCTGGATAAAGCGACCTTGTAATCACTGCGAGTGGCAGATGATCTTCACAGACCAGTTACCGCAGGTCAAGGGAGGGTGGCTTCATATGCGTGTTGTGACAAATAGAAAGGCTGAGTAAAAACTGCCTTCATACAGGGAAAAGAGCTGAGGATGGGTCCCCCTTTTGCTTTTCTAATGGAAGGATCCCCAAACCTCTCCACACGGTGTCCTTGCAGCTCAGTTCCCACTCCTCAGGGCTCCCGTGTCAGTGGAGAAGGGAAGGAGCCCTCCCGACTGGAGACAGGGTAATGCCACTTTGCAGACCTTCTCAGGTGCTTGCAAAATGTGCCTGGGATCAAAATAGCCATGGAGAGTGGACAGGAGGGGAATGTAGGGAGCAGCTGGATGCACTTAGAGACTAGGAGAGCTGTAAGCTGCTGCAGCACTCATCTACCCTACGTGGTCAGCTAAATTAACTTAACAGGTCTATAAAACCAGGGAGAAAATTCTTTCTCTCTGGCAAATGCTACTTTCAGATCATCAGTTGCAAGTTTTGATAGCTTTTGTAGTGTCACAACTTGGTACCGATTATACATTTGAAAACAACCTGCTAGCAAAAAGCTGTTTGCTTTCTGTACCGTATTTTTGCTCACTAGAAGTTTGCAACAGGCAGCGAAGCACTACGGCAGAGAGGGTTTGTTTATGTGTTAAACCTGCAGGTATCCATCTACAAAGTTCTTTATTCATCAATGATATATCTTTCTGCTGCTACTGCTGGTGTTGAGCACATCCTGTATACATGTATATATCTTCTTGGCAGACTAAGGCAGGTAGGATTTGGAGAGAAGTGCTGTTTTTCAAAACAATCTCAAGCAAAACCTCAAGCAAACTCCCTCCATTAGATCCAGTTTCCATCATTTGCATTTTTGAGCTCCGTCTCCATCATTATCACATTCTGCCTGAAAGCTTGTGGTTTTCAACTTTGGCAAGACCTGTTGAAAGCAACATAATTGAAATGCGTTAAAGCCTTTTTCAATGGCTCCTTTGTCTCACATGATCCATGACAAAATTTCTGAAGGAGTGTTTTCCTTCCCTGCAGCTCTTCTCTGTATTATTTTTTTTTTTCCTATAATGAACCCACTTGCTTTAAGCACAAACTTTTACCTTGTCACACCCTTTGCATGGAAGAAGTTTGGTTTTACTATGGCAACCATGCGTCAAAGGTAGGATCCTTTCAGACCTCTGTTTCTCTCTCTCTCCTTTGAGCAAAGATTGAAATATATGTGGCAGCGAGACTTGTAAAATCCAGTTTCTACAGATGTCGGTCTGAAGCGTTTCTTTATTTATGAGGAGCATCGGACAGAGTAGGCAGATGCAGTGTCAGATTAACTCTGCTTGTCTCACAGGTGCGGGGTAGATGGCTTTGGATGTGCTCCAGGCGCCCGGGCACCAAACAGAACGGCTGTCAGAATAATGTTGCACTTTTATTGTATGAAAAGCAGTGTGAAGCACTAGGTTCCTCACTGCTTCTTGCACGGTGAGGAGCAGCACTATGAAAGATTATAGTACAATTGGGAGGTATAGAGAAAGTGATAATTTATGTGATAATGTCCGATGATAATGGATGGTGTATTCTTTCCCATAAATGCTGAGACACTCTCAGAGTTTATCACTTTCTGCACAATTTTCGTCTCTACACAATTACACACTAAGGCCTTCAGTTGCCAGGGCATGCTGACATTTCTTTTTTTTTTTTTTTTTTTTTTGTTTTTTGTTAAACTGAGCAAGCATTTGAGCAGTATTCCATTAACCCAGGCCTAGGAGGTGGTTTTGGCATAGGATGCTCCTGTTGCTGCCATATCCAATGCTTCCAGTCATTGGCTTCGTGCCTGGGTTTGACGCGAAGCGGACAGCAGGGCTGTGCGAGACAGACAGTTGTAGGCAAACAGATCGGGGTGCTATAGAATTAACACCTAAGCGTCAAGGAGAGCACAAAAGCTAAAAATACTCACTGTGTGCCTACAGCCAAATTTGGAGCTTGCGTTAGACAGGGTTTTTCTGTCGTTCCTCACCCCAGCTCCAGGCCATCTCCTTCCACCCCAGCTCGAGGCCATCTCCTGCTAGCAGCTGAGCCAGCAGCACCCAGCCATTGCCCCGACAGCTTTGGGGTGGTCACTGATGCCCCTTTTCATGGTCCTCTCAAATGGGGTTGGCAGCCGAGAAGCACGGATCCAAAGCTCTTGGCAAGTGCAAGCAAGAGTGCTGACAGTCACTTCATAAAGCAAGGTGGGAAAGTGCTGGTAGACCTCTCCAGGTAGATCACCAAGAGACTGAAAACACTCAAGGCCTCCTTTCACGCAACTCCAAGAGGGTGGGAGCACTGGGAGTACTGGAGAAAGCAATAGAGAGAGAATTACCCTGAAAACATCTAAGATGCTAACCATTTAATATATGCAGTTCTGCTAGAGAGACTCACAACCATGTTTAATGGGCTGTGCTCTCCCAAGAACATTTTCTTGAAAGTGTTTACAAAGTGGATTCCGTAACTATGGAGGGGTAGAGGCAGGTACATCCCGGCTGTATCGCACCGTGACTGTGCTCAACCACAGCAGAGCGTGAAGAGAGGTACAAATTCAAGCTACAGACCTGCCTGGGCAACAGGCAGAAGCTAAGTTCCATACAGAGAAGAGGTGTACTCAAAAAAGCAATGTGGTAGAGAAGCATTTTGTTTCCTTTCTCTGCAGCACTGCTGTGCCTTTCATTTAAAATTATTGAGAGGTGGAGTTAAATTTACAAGCAGCAAGGACATAGAAAAGTTGATAATAGCCATGGGCTCAATCTATAGGGATTGATCCTGCCAGTGATTGAGCGGTCTTCCATTAAACAGCTGACGGCAATGCCGGGTGCTTGATTTACCCTTCCAGTGCCAGGATTTTTTAGCCAAACTTCATCTCTGTCCTCTCCAGGACTGTCATAAAATCTGTCCGTATTGCTAAAGACTTAGTTTCCTTGATTATTGTAGCAATCCAACACACTAATCAAGCAGATGCAAAAATTTCTTGAGCAGGCAGTCATGATGACCGCAGTGTCCCAGGGGGATTTTTGATGAGACTATGAAGCCAAAGAGGTTTTGCTCTCAGTTTCAGAGATCCCAGAAATGATCTCAAGACACTAAAAAATTCTCCCGACAGTCTCACTGGACCTACTAGTCACGACAGTGCCCAGCAGCCTGCATTGATTTTTCTGCATGGGGGAGTTTTATTTCCAGACATGCACACACAAATTCAGGTTGCTGCAATAACCCCTGAAGAGACGCTCTTTTGGGAGGACAAAACGCTGTCACTAGGTATTACACACAGCTCTCCCCCACCTCCAGCCTGTTTTCCCATCCCCAGAAAGTCTGGTCTCATCAATTCACCTGAGGTATTTCAACCTCTCTGACCCACTACTAATCAATTAACTAATTAAGAGATTTCCCCCTCAAGCTAAAAATCAAAAGTTCAGCAATTATTAGCCGTTTTAAACAAAACACCAAAGCAGATCTCCTATAGCCTGTTAAAACTTCCCTGAGGTTTCAAAGGACCTTGTTGAAAGCTATCGCTCGTCAGAGTTGTATTTAACCAGCTCCGGAGCCGCGTGTCCTCCAGCAGGAGCTGCACCGGCTGTCAGCCCACTTGACCCCCAGCCACTCGTGCAGTGGTTGGGCTGGCAGGGGATCACAGCCCCCACCAGGACCAGAGCTCAGACCTCTACCTGGGTTTTAAACCCTGGTACCAAGGGGGGCAGTGAATTGCAGCGTTAGGGAGGAAGGCAGGCTGAAGTCACTGCCTTTTGGCCAAGAATGTGCATCTCCTGCTGTGGAAGACAGGCAAGATGGCATCTGGGGGTTTGCTGCAGGCCTCTCTTTTGTAGCGATCAGTGCAGGGAAATCATGGAAATCAGATCACAGAGGGACAAGAAATCACAGAATCGATTTGGTTGGAAGAGACCTCTGGGATCATCAAGTCCAACCTTTGCCCTAACACCGCCATGTCAACTAGACCATGGCACTGAGTGCCACGTCCAGTCTTTTATGAAACACCTCCAGGGATGGTGACTCCACCACCTCCCTGGGCAGCCCATTCCAATACCTAATGACTCCTTCTGTGAAGAAATGCCTCCTCATTTCTAGCCTGAACTTCCCCTGGTGCAGTTTCAGACTATGCCCTCTTGTCCTGTCACAAGTTGCCTGGGAGAAGAGACCAGCCCCCACCTGGCTACACCCTCCTTTCAGGTCATTGTAGAGAGTGATCAGGTCTCCCCTCAGCCTCCTCTTCTCCAGGCTAAACCACCCCAGTTCCCTCAGCTGCTCCTAATGAGTAAAAGCTCCAAATTAGTAAAAGCCCATGAAGAACTGGGACTAAGTATCTCTCCGAGACAGCCATTGCCAAGATTAGCACCGGGTAGCTCCAGCCTCAACCATCTCAGCTGAAATATGACTGAATTCTGGTGTGCGAGGCAGTCAGCCAGGAAGGGGAAATTATTTCAGCTCAGGTTGTTTCTATTTTTAATATTTCTGTGGTTATTTCTGCATTTCAAACAAAATACAGGGAAGACGACTACCTGTGCATCAAATTACAGAGGTGACTAGAGCAGTTTCAGACCTAGGTGAAGCTGCAGAGGAAGAGGAGGTATTTCTTAAGTGGGAAAAGTCAGTGATAACCAGGGCAATTAAAGCCCTTTTATCCACCTGGTAAATCCCTCTCCTGGTAATTCTGGGACAAATCAGCAATGGGTTATGACCCCCAGATGTTGATTAGGGAGCCTACGTTCCATCTGATGATTTTTAGGTAAACTCTTAGAGATTCACGTCAGAGAAAGAGTTGTTGGCCAAATGTAGCTATTTTTCCTCCCAGTCGTTTTAGCAGTCTTACCCCGACCAAAGAATAGTTGGGAAATAAAGCAGCTACCCTCTTATCCACAGGAGAGGGTTCACACAGACATGTTACTGCAGACAACTACATTGTAGCAAGTAGTTAGCAATAATGAATAATTAATGAATAAATAATGTATTTGTGTCTCAATACCCCAAGGTCTTTGGGCACCTTCACAGAAAATAATTAAAACAATAGATTACAAATAAGATGACAAGTCCCCAGACAAGTGGATGTACATAAAACCACAGTGATGCAAAAACAAAGAGGATGTGAATGTGATGAGAAGCTAAAAAGTTCTTGTGCTTTGCTCTACAGACTGCACAGCTGCTGATTGTGCACCATGCCCCAACCCTGGGGCATGAAGAAGCCAAAACCGAAGGCAAATAGGAGCCCTAGCAAGCAATATTCACAAGCCTTACTGTCGTGAAAACATCTTAACACAAAAGAATGATAGCTAGGGAGGGAAAAAACAAGTTTGCAGGCTATAGAGATGCCCAAATCCGTGAGCGCAACCAGCATGAGACGCAGGTAGCTCCTGGCCATGTCTCCTGTGAGCGCCTTTTCCAGTCAATCCTCCAGCGATTCAAATGGTTTGGGGGGCAAAGACCAATTCCTGAGTATTTCCAGCTTTGTGCCTCTTACATAGACCTGTCCATGTATTACAACTGCTAACAGCTGCGCCAGACACCATCATTCGCAAAAAGCAGCCAAGAAGCAGGTTATATATACAGACATCTTTGGGATAGTCACAGCCTTCCCCAAGCACAGCCTTAACTGGGAATTAAAGTGCTCTCCCTGCTGCATACAAACACACAAACTGTTTTCAAACCCCTTTCGTACCTACTTCAATAACACGATCTCTTTAGCAAAACGCAATAGGCTAAAAGTGCTTTTTTCTGAGCAACCTAGTGGAGTCACAAAGAAAGGTTTCCAGCTCCCATTGGAGAAGCTGCAGGAATTACATCTAAATAAAAGAATTCACCAGTCTGAATGGTTATGAGCAAAATGCAGAATGACTCTGGGGTTGTTAAGTCTGAGCGAGCAGAAGGGGAACGTGGCTGTTTACAATCTGGAACATCTCTGTCCTTTCCATGCAGATGCTCCAAGAAACCTCTTCCCAGATCTTAATCTCTCTCTCAATGGTGCAGTATAAAGGTCCCTGGAGGCTAAAACCTGATATTAAACACTTCCAGTTACTTATGAGCACTGCAAAGCCAACATTTCCCCACCGTGGAGAAAGAGCATAATTGTCACATATGCCCATATATCCAACCTACAGCGTTATCAGTTAACACGTTATACTTTCATTTGTACAGCACAGTTTGGCGATGCTGCAACTTTACTCCGTCTCAAGCAAGAGCAGAAATCTCCCACTGACTTAAGCTCAGTGATCCACCTGAAAACTAACCCCATACCTGTAAAGACAACTCAGCTTGCTGCCCATGTGATGGTTCTGGATGAAGAAAGTGGCAAAACCTACACACCTAGAAGTAGAGGATGGGACAGCTTCCTTCAGCAATACCCACAGTTATTTCAGCTTCAGTCAGTTGGGAAATTTCACCGTGATTTTTCACTGCTTGCCTCATTCCATTCCCTGTTACATTTGTAGTTGTCTCAGAGAAGCTCCTCATTAGGTTTCTCCATCGTTTCTGAACTCATCCCCAGGGCTCAATGCAGTGATGGGGAAAGCGTGAACATCCTCGTGCATTAACGTAACACTTGTCAACATCAACGCTTCCCCACCTCCTGAAGCAACGATGCTTTTATAGAGGGGAGAAAGCTGTAAGCCTTGGGTGAACACCTTAAAACCTTTTCAGGCAAATCAGGACCGAGTTTCACGTGGTCCCACAAAAGCAGCAAAGCCCTTTTAGAGACACTATAAAGTTGGTGAGAACTGTATGTCACAGCCTCCCATCAGCCTCTTCCTGGATTTGGGGTAAGACTTCCCCTGTCCCTCAGCTGAGGAAACCTTAGAGTGCACATGTCAGTCCTTCCTCTTGGTGACACTAAGTGTAACAGGTGATGCAGGTCACAGAGCTAACCTTTACCAAAGAACAGTAACTTTTGGACATCAGACTGCCTCCTTTCATCCAGTAAAGCTCAGGATAATGGAAGCAGTTATGTTTCTAGGCACCGTCGATTCCCCAAATGAGCTTTTAAAATACTCATTTAACATATACCAATGACCTATGAAACCAACTCCAGCACCAGTAAACATCATGACATAGTGGGAAACTGGTTCCCATGCTTTTATTCCTTCCCTCCCTCCCACTATTCAGGACCACTTATAAGCACCCTAGTCACCTGGGACCTCATCCAAAACACATAGAACTCAATAGAAGTGCTTGCCTTTGAGTAAAGGCAAAGTTTCAGGTTTGCATTAGACTATCATTACCACCGTTCCTTAGCCTGTTGTATTCCAAAATGTCCCAGTCTACTGTTTTGTAGAGTTTGTTTCCTAGTTCAGCTCTAGCTGAGGGTCTGAGGTACCCAGGCCATCTTTACTTTGCTTTGTCAGACACCTGCACTGGCAATGAGCACCACAGCAATGCACAGTCTGGGAATGCTCTATAGACTCACCTGGCCTAACTGCTTATAATTACACCATTGTGCAAGGGAGATGAGCCAACAGCTGAGACAAGGTTGCCCCTTTTCCGTGCTTTCAGCTGCTGAAGTCCCTTTGGTGGCAGGTCAGGGTCAGCCAAGGCTAGCCCCCAAGCACTGGTGCACCTTGGCAGAAGGGGACCACCCCTGACCCCACCAGCTGCCTGCTGGAGCAGTACCAGGCCATCCACATCAAGTGGGCACCACCAGGGTCCCAACATCACCTTGTCATAAGGTCAAGTTTTCAGCCAGCCTCAGCTCACAGCAAGCTGGATGGAGGATGCTGAGTCCTGGTCGTAGCTCACTACCAGCGAGGTGAGGATTTAGGTACAAAGCATAGTTCCAGGAAGGTTGTCGCATCTTTACACTTGCCAAAACGTAAGCTTGGGGTGCAGTGAAGCACACGCTGTTGAGTTTAGAGGTTCTTCGTCTTCATATGTGAATGTTATTATAACTGTTTTTAAATTACTGGTTTATGTCCATCTGCCTGGAGAATTGTGATCAGTATGTGCTATAGCTCTAAAAGTGCGTAAATAATTACTGCTTCAGAGCTGTTCAACCAGGCTGCCTCCAGTGAGTTTTTTTTGCTGTTTTTGTGTTGTTGTGTTTTGTTTTGAACAGTAGATGAAAGGGTTATTTCTGTAGGAAACAGACATCTTGATAATACTGAAAATGAAATGTCCTAAATCAGAGTCTAAGAATGGATTATTTCACGCACTAGCTACTGAATGATGAATTAATAACAGTATCTCAAATACATCTTCCATCAATATGCTTATTCAGATTCCATCAGCATTTAATTAACATAAATTACATGACATGAGGAGGATTCAGGCAGTCATCAAGAACAACACTTCTCTTGCAAGCTACTGAAATTCTTGTGGTTTCTGCAAGGCAGCAATTATTTTTTATTTTTCCTCCTGGAAAGTCATCACAGATCAAATATTTTCATAGGAAATTTAGACCTGAGTTTTTCCTCATTTTTTGAAGATAGGATATTGGATCTTCAGCTTTGGTTCAGGTCATCTTCTAAGTTTTATGCCAAGCAATAGCAGTTAAACAAAGGCAATAACGGCAGTATCGGACTGCAGAGGAACCTTCACTAGTCCCTATAACCCTACAGTGAGGTGGAGCATCAGTAAACTGCACAAGCCATTTCTCATTTAAGCATCTTAAGTCAAGAGAAAATAGTTATGACTGTCCTAAAAAGCCTCGGTGTTGTTTGGTTTGTTTTTTTTTAAAATCTCCTAACAATACAAAAGGTCTTACTGCTCTGCCTTCAAAAGGGTGCAAAGAAAAGCAGTCTGAATCCAGGAATGGGAAAGTTTAGGTACACAGTAGAAATGTCAGCCAAATGACCAGAATGATGAGGATGGAAAGAACAGCTGTAGTCCCCCCCATCGGGCTGAACAGCATCCAAATGCTCATTTGCAAAAAAAAAAAAAAAAAAGGGAACTAAGTGCAAAGGCAAGAGGGAAAGACAAGGACATGCAGGCTCCTAATGACAGAAATGGGGATATCAATTTTTCTGTGTGCCTTTCTGAAGCTAAGATAGGGATATGCCTGCCTTAACCTACAACAAAGAACTAAAAGTTGGCTGAGTTAAACCAACAAAAAGTTATTTGTGTTAAGTATAACATTAAAAGCATATTTTGCTATTGTTTCTGCAGCTTACGCTTTTATTTAAATGTAGTCTTTTGTCCTTAAGTTTTGTCCAGTGAAAAAAGTTGATTCTGAAGTGACCTGGCAAACCAAAATATTTTATCCCTATAGATGTGGTTATTCTTTAAACTAGGAGAAGGGATTGCTAAGAAGCATCCAGCTCCCCAGCCTGTTACTCCAGGGAGGGCAGGTAGCGCAGTGCCCCACCACAGATGCTGTTGTGCAGGCTAGGACGGCAGATCTGCATGTACCTCTGGAAGTAGCCCTTCCATAGACTAGCAACAACTGCAAAAGCTTTCTGATATATAGTAAATAGCAGATCCTAGCTCCAAAAGTCTTTGGGGAGTTTGTAACAGGAGGCTGACTTTCCTTTGCATCATGTGAAGGAGAAAGCACAGCAGTATAAATAAATGGAGTTAATGTATACTGCAAGTGGTGGGGAAAAGATGAGCCCTGCATTCAGTTACACTGTTCTAGTTCATATAATCCACTCCAAATTAGTTAATATAAAACTCGCTATCCAATAGCCCTCCCTGCTATTGTTACGAGTTGCCATATAGTAACGGCACTAAGCACCACGCAATCCTGCAGCAAGCAGCTGTTCGTTCTCCAAAGAGTTTGCAAGAGACCAGATAAGCAAAGGAAAAATAGTAATAGCGCAAAGTGTCCAAGGTTAGGGGGCAAGTCAGTAACTGAGGCAGGAATAGAGCCCGTGTCCTTCGTGTCCTTGGAGGCAGTGGGCTCCACAACATGCCTTTTGGTCAGTTAGCTTCCTTTGATGGAAAATGCTGTGCTACAACTCCAGTATTAATAACCCGAGTTTCAGGTTAGGGAGCAAGTCAGTAACCGAGGCAGGAATAGAGCCCGTGTCCTTGGAGGCAGTGGGCTCCACAACATGCCTTTTGGTCAGTTAGCTTCCTTTGATGGAAAATGCTGTGCTACAACTCCAGTATTAATAACCCGAGTTTCCATAGGTATCATGCAGGTCTCTAAGGGTGACAAATAAACCAGCAAGCATGGAACAGTGCCTTGAACAGGTCAGTTCTTTCCTAAACTGGCAGATAATGGGTGTCACCTTAAAAAGATCAAAGATACACCCACTAAAAGCACTATTATGGGAACCTGTTTTCAAAGCATAACACATTCATGCCTGCAGTCAAAGTAGCTGTGAGTATTTGTGAAGCCCATCTCAAACTCTGGTCAGAGAACAAGCCTCATTTGGGTTTTCTTCCATTAAAGCAAGTCACTTGCCAACATGTTTGAACCTCAGACCTTGGAAGGGGGAACCATGGGACCATCATTTTTGTATCTCTCTTCACTTCCATCCCATCCTTTTTCATATTGAGAATTGAATAGCTCAAGAACAGTTCTTCAAAAGCAGTAAGTGGCCCTTAATCATCCCCCCACCTCAAGATACTATTGAAAATGGGAAGATGAAACCATCACCCCTCCTTCATCCACAGTGCAACACATCCTAAATATGTTTATGTGACCTAGGCATCTTTGGGTACACGTTCACACCACAAAGCACTATCAGAAGCAGCTCCCAGGAGCAGAGGTAACAGCACAGACAGGAGATTCGGTACCGCCAAGGGTCTGGCATTTTTATAGCAGTGACTGAGATTTTCAAAAGGGAAACAAACTGTCCAAATCTGATTACAAGTCAGTGTGAATTGCGCTCTTAACCTTTTGGGTCATTTTTTTAAAGCATCCAGGCCAGAATTAGTAACAAAAGTATTTGATTTTTTTATCCCCTCTTTGCTTTTGCATTTTTCATTATGCAAGTATGAAGCAATATTGTACTATGACAAGCAGTCAGAGCTAAGCTGAAACACCGCTTCTGCTATAATCCCTCTCTTTCAGTTGCTCGTTTCCCTTTCTCATGACATTCTCAAGAGGGTTATTAATAACAACTGGGGAGACAGATCTTTTCCATCTCTAACTTTGTAACAGCTGAGTTTTCCCTGGAACATATTACTGAGATTTCTTCCCCAGACATCCCCCCCTCCCTGCCCCACTCCTCAAGAGCAGTGGTATTTCCAGAAATTAAGTTAGCCCCACTAACTGTGTTATATTCTCCATTCTTGACAAACCACCCTTCATTGCCTTAATGTTCTCATTATGTTTGATACATTGCATCACTGTTCATTTATTATAGCATTTTAACTTAGATTCAGATTATATATCACTGCTGCAGCTCTCTGGGATAAAGGGCAATGAATACTTTAATTGCCTGATAAATTATTAAGGACACTACTTTAATTGGGTAATGTGGTGTTTACATCTTTGAAGCAAATACTTATGGAATCTGTATGGGTGCGGATTTTTGCTAAACACACAGCTACCAGCTGCTATCTCCCCTTAAGAATAATAGTTTTATCAGGCTATTAAAATGAACGATACACAGGATAGATTGTACCAGATGCCAGGCAAGATCTGCAGCTGGAACGAAGAGGCGAGCCTCCATCAAAGTCAGAGGAGGTACATTGACTTACATCAGCCAAGGGACCAGTCTTCTGCATCCAGTGGATTTCACTCAAAGCGAGGCAAAATAGCAAGAGACCTACATTTTACACTGCTTTAGCTAACCTAGTTCATTTGAACCGAAATGGGTCACAGTGTACCCACACAAGGAGTTCAGCAGCAAACCCAACTTCAGAAGGAGCACAGGGAAAACGCAGCTGGGAAGAGCAAGCACGTATTGCGTTAAACAGAGCCTGGCATGACAGAAGCCTGGTCTTCTGGCTGCTCTTGCAATGCAGGTCAGAAAAAAAATATCCCTTGGAAGGGCACAGCCTAAGCAGCCGCTTGCAGTCCATAGGGGAAAGATGGGGCCGTACAGCTGAGAGGGAGAAGCACGTTCCTGGCTGAGACCTCGCTGCTCCCAGCTTTCTCTTCTGTCTGTTCATCTCTGTGCTTTGAAACTGGGATTTCTTGAAGTTTTGCAACGTCCCTTCTTCTTTCCTGAGCTGCGTGAATGTGAAAATATTTGTCGCATCCTTTCCAGTCATATGCTATGCTTCTTGCTTATTAAAATAGAGAGAAGGGAGCAGATTGTCTAGGATGAAGCTTTGTGTTGCTTAGAAGTATTCAAGAAATGAGCTTTTCAGGATAAGTTAACATTTCAAAGGTGTTTCATATCTATTTGTTATCAGCTTTTGGTAACAACAATGCGCCTGAGCTCAGACCCTGCATACAAAATACCACCAAAATGAATTGTACTTCATCTCACTGTGACTTGACCCCTACATGTCAAGCTCTTCACAGGTTCAAGGTAAAGAGGTGCTAAGCCTACAGAGGACAAAGTCACTCTGCAACAACGCAGTGGCTCCATTGACAGCTGGTTTTGGAGCAGTCTTCCTGTGATTCAGGGTAGTCCCATCGTGGGACCACTGGGGCTAAGTAACGAGCAGCGGGCAAGGGCATGCAGAGCCCTTGGGGTAGGTGAAGACAGGGCAAGCAAGACCATATTACTGCCTGTTTTAGCAATTTGGGCCCAGATGTCCACTCCTTTCATTAAAGAGGCTTGGCACTTGCAGAGAGCCACAGCAAGGGGCAGGCATGCTTGCACCCAAACGAGATTAGCTGGAAGATGGGCAGCACCGTCATCAAGCAGATGTCGTGGGCGACCCTCTCCCATAGCCCTCTGGTATATCCTATGACTTTCTTCTCTCCTCAAAAGTGTCTTTCACCAGAATTGCACAGCCTAGGGCTGCCTGGTTTTCCCTTTAAGGCTCCACTCTCATTCCTCTGTGGCCAGAAGACAGCAAAGCATTTGGGGGGAAAAAATATATATATACGCACACATATTTATATGCACATTATATGTATTATACACATGACTTTTCCTAAGAAAATATGATGCTTCAGTGCTTTACCTGTCAAGCGGTCACCGTGTTTTGTTGGGGGTTGGAATTCAGCCCCATGTCATGCCACACAACCCTGCTGCCCTGTGATAGCTGGGGCTTGGCCCGCTTTTCCAACAGCACTTGAGTGAAAACATAGTTAAGCTTTACAGATAAGAGAGCTCTCTGCCCTTTCAAGGGCTGCTGAGGAAAATGCAGTCACAAACTACTGCTTACTGTCAGTGAATCTCAATAACAAAGTCAAATTAGGTGAAATCCCAGCTGATACCTCCTTACAAAAGCTGAAGTTGAACTAGTGCATCCAGAAAAACATCTAATTCAATGCTCAGATCTTAAGAAAATCAATTCCCGTGAACATGCAAGCAAATGAAAACAAGTGTAGATGGAGAAATTCCTCAGGTTAATGCTTCCAAACAGATCAATGCACAAACTCCTATGGATTGATTTCCTGGAGCTCCAACTTCACATTACCTCTTCAGGACAATCCTAATCTGCCATGGGTCTATGAAACCAGGGAATGGAGCTCTTACAGTTTCTTGTCCCTCCTCCTCTAATTCTTCGCCTTTCTACTCCCCCCAGACTCTGGCCGCTTGCCCACCCCCTCCAGGCAAGCCCAGGACAGCCTTCCCTGCTCCTTGGTGCCTCTCCAACTTGTCCTCCATGATGGAGGAGTTCCCTGGTCATTCAAGAGGTTTCTACCCCAGCTGCCTGCTTTCCTGCTGCAAGTTGCAGGGCTTTCAGCAGAGGGCAAAGCCCAGGAGCAAGGGCCAAAACAGCTGCCAGTGGAGGGTCAAAAAAAGTACAAATGTGCAGAAAAAAAATCCCCTTCCCCACCCAGCTCTGAAACAGGCACAACCTGTTCACTCATTTTACCATTTCTGCTGTATCATACCATGTAATCCGGCAGTGAAAAGAACTCAAACCAACTGTGCCCTCCCTTTTATGGGATCCATCGTTCCCTCTTTCGCTGATAACCTTTTAAATCGCATCCCGAGAGAGCCCCTTTGCCAGTCAAAACATCACTGTGTTGCTTAATCAGTTATAACTGCAGGGCAGCTAAGCTGTGTTACGCTGATTGTGCTGCTAATGGGTGCAAAGACGTTCAGTGTACGGCTCAATAACCATTACAGTTACCTCAAGGTAAAGTTTACCTCCAATACCCATGCTATCAGGATAGAGTACAGCCCAGGGAACACAACAATCAAGAGAAATAAAGCGACTTTAAATGCACGTTCTGGGGATGGAGATGCTGATTTTTAAGTGTCTTCAGGGCCTTTAGCTTCACACACAGTTGGCAGTGAAGCCCCAGGGGACCCTCGCAGAAGCGGAGCCTAGCTAGGGTGGGATTCCTGCCTGCAAAGCCTCCTGGAGGAGAGACACTTCATACCATCACCCTCCTCCCATGCATGGATGAAGGAAACCTCACATCCCAAGGGCCACAGAAAACGGTGTGGCTGCTAGCTTGCAGCACATGGGCCCCGGCACCAGCCGCTGACACAGCCCACTGCTGAATTTGGCCTTTCTCCCAACAGCTCTTTGCAAATTTAACAGGTGCCTCTTCTCATTTCAGTTGGCAAAATCTCTGCATTTTATCCTGCTTTTGGATGCCCACGTGCAACTTCTGAAGCTTTTGACCTGCTCGTGTTTTATGCTGTCTAGGTCTACTGGTCTCACTTTCACATGAGCTTTACCACCATCCTCTCCAAGTCAGTACTTTACCATACAAAATATAGCAAGAGCAAAGCGACCGCCCTGTTCATCTATAAAGAAGGTCCTATACAATAAGGTGCAGTACCAACCCAATTCACTGACTTTAAGTCCCCAATGCTGGGATCAAATTATCTCTGGGGTGGCAGGACAAGTTGCCAGGCAGAAAGGCAACCATGCAGTCAAACAGCCAGCGCTGAGCCGGGGCAGTGCTTGCCGGGCTCTGTTCACTGCCTGCGCTCAAGCCTACAAGCACAGCACCAGCCCCCAAACCCAGGCTGTACACGATGCTCGCAGGGAGCACAACCCGCAAGCAGGGAGCAAAGCTTCCTCGCTCCTCAGGAAATACCTTGTGCTGCCATCCCTCATACCTGCATGCACATCGTTAATACTATAGGAGTGGGACTACTCTGGTAAATGGTGCAAAATATATGCACAAGGCTTTAGAGGCCCACAGTCATAACGATGCAAAGGTCCTGCTGGGAACATGAGGCTCCTCAGGACACAGGCTTATTCTGAGGTGGATAAGGTGAAGAGGACAGTGGAGGAAAGGGCTTCTTTTGCTGCAGAAACATTTGAAATGGAAATCCACCTTCAATGGAAAAGATTCCATTGTGTTTTCCATACCCTACTACAGCCCCATTGACAGCTTCCTCACCTGGCTGCAGCATCAGTGGTGTGTCACGTCTGTAAAGTGACTTAAAAGACAAAAAAGCATGCACATAAAACCTGTTCTGAATCATAAATACTCCTAAATGCTATAGGCTGACAATAACGCAGGCTAAAAATAATATAGAGTTTAATTTGTAGTGCTCTACAAACTATTTCAAACAGGCAGTGGGAAAGAGCTTCCTATTTTCTTCCCTTTACCTCAAAGCGTTTCTTATCTGCCTTTGCCAGGGTGACCATCTATCACATCACTTCGCATGTGCCAGAAAAAAAAACAGGCATGTTGCGTCTGGTTATGCTGCTTTATCTCTACCAGTGTTTTAGGAGCCATTCCCACTTTGGTTATGCTAATCTGATAACATTATTTCTGAGCAAATTGCCACAGCAGAGGGGCTAAGAGCTGCCTAGCAGGGACCAAATCCAGCGCAAGCAAATATGCTGCTTTTGTATTTCAGACACTGATTTCAAAGGGTGCGAGTGTACCATTTCTCTCTGACGTCAGAGGCAAAGCAAAATTCAAACTCCCAGAAAAGTTTTAGAAGAAACAACATGTGTACAGCAGGGGAGATAGTAAGTGTCCCATGTTGTGCAAAATAGGTACAGGAGCAGGGAGGAAAGCACACCAAAACCTCTCCTAAGCAGGACCAAAGCTGCCTCCAAATCCAACCATGTCTCCCTGAACGTTGGAGCAATTTAAATGGCTTTTGGCCCCAGGTGACCTGCACATCCCCACAGATGTGGGTGGCAGCACCCGGCTCCCTCCCGAGCCCTGCAGCTCCAGCACAGAGGCTGCGGCCGAGCTCCTGCTCTCAGCCCACTTCCTATGCTTAAGCTCTCAAGCCTGTCCGAGTCCCTCTGGATGGCATCCCTTCCCTCCAGCATGTCAACCACATCACACAGTTTGGTGTCATCAGCAAACTTGCTGAGGGTGCGCTCAATCCCACCACCCATGTCACCAACAAAGATTTCAATTCCACCAATGCCAGTTTCAATACCACCCCCCGAGGAACACCACTCATCACTGGTCTCCCCTTGGACATTGAGCTATTGACTGCAACTCTTTGAGTGCGACCATTCAGCCAATTCCTTATCCATCAAGTGGCCCGTCTGTCAAATCCATGTCTCTCCAATTTAGAGACAAGGATGTCATGCAGGGCAGTATCGAATGCTTTGCACAAGTCCAGGTAGATTACGTCAGTTGCTCTTCCTTTATCCACCAGTGCTGCAACCCCGTTCTAGAAGGCCACCAAATTTATCAGGCATGATTTGCCCTTAGTGAAGGAAGCCATGTTGGCTGTCACCAATCACCTCCTCATTTTCCATATGCCTTAGCATAGTTCCCAGGAGGATCTGCTCCATGATCTTGCCAGGCACAAAGGGGAAACCAACTGGCCTATAGTTCTCCGGGTCTTCCTTTTTTCCCTTTTTAAAAATCAGGGTTATGTTTCCCCTTTTCTAGTTGGCTGGAACTTCCATGGACTGCCGTAACTTCTCAAATGTGGTGGATAGTGGCTTAGACACTTCATCTGCAAGTTGCCTCAGGACCTGTGGATGCATCTCATCAGGTCCCATGGACTTGTGCACCTACAGGTTTCTTAGATGGTCTTGAACCTGACGATCTCCTACAGCGAGCAGTTCTTCATCCTCCCAGTCCCTGCCT
>NW_009610242.1:0-11320 GCF_000690535.1 Cariama cristata
TGAGGATGATGTGGATGGGATGGAATGTCTTGCTGGTCAGTTTTTGGCCACCTGTCCCGTCTGCACTCTTCCGCAGGTGTGATCCTTTTACGACTTTTTACTCGCTTATCAAAAGAGGGTCAGCAGTGGCCTTGGTTTTCATGGGAATAAGTATAAACATGGGCCTTTCTGCATACCAATCCTACTGATACTTCAGTAGCAACTATACACATTGAGTGTTATCAGACCTGAAAGACAGACATGTAGCTGTAGCTGTTCTTTCAGAAAGTGCAGTTGCTTAGAATGGATTTAACTGAAAGAAAAACTCATGAAAGGAGAAAATAGCCCTGTTTTAGCCAAACCAAGATACCCTCTGAATCCTAGGTTATTCCAGGTTAAATTTAACTATTTAGAGATGATGACTAAGTAACTTTAAGACGTCCTTTGCTAGGTTATCTATAGTACAAGTTCTTCTTGATGAGTTTGAGCATATCGCTTTTCTGTAATCACAGTAAACCTGTTGCATTAGCTGTTGTAATCTGTACTGGAGTTCGCTATCACTCCTGCTCTGTGCAGCCCAAAACACACACATGTATTGTCAACTTCCTCTTTGCAGCTCTTGAGCTTCTTTCAAGTACCTAGTTCTGAATTAAATTGAATTCACAGTTTTGATGAGTTTTCTGTTAACTAATGTCTTTAAACAAGGCTGCTCGCCTTTCTATAATAGATATGTCATGTATTGTACTGTACTTACATGCTTAATGCATGAATTACTGAAAAAAATATTTAAGAATTGTATAATTTAGGTTTGATTAAGTTCTGATAATACTGCCTTCTGCACTTAAACACTGTACAATACTTTCCAGACATTTGGTGTGGGCACAGTGTGTTTCAAGTTGCATATCAAAACATGCAATTTATGGCATTGCCATTTAAAGCCAGCAAAATAAATCACAAAGGAAAGATCCATATTCAATGTAATTCTCAAGTCTGAATTTAACACGAAAGAAAAATCTGTGACTGAATTGCAAGCACATCTTGTTGGGCTGATTACAGCGGTGCAATGTTAGCTGTAAATGCAGCTGAGGTAGAGCCACTGTTCAACACTCCTGAAGTCCTCTTGCAAGACATATCCACTTAATCATATCCTGTTTGTTTTTGCTGAAGATTAACAGGTTGTTTGGGAAACAAAATTAAAGTTGTAAAAGAAAGTGTAAGAAACTTGAAGGATATAGAGGGAAATAAACCTTCATTCAGCCATGTCTTTATACAGTTTACAAAGAAATAGACATGGAATAGCCTAGTGGTGGTGATTTGATTTGTTTGCTGACATGCTATACGTTAATTCACTTTTATACAAACCGATGTGCAGGTATGGGTATGTGTGTTTACATATTGCACAATTGTTCAACATTCTAAGAAAATAAATTACAAATTATTTACTGTTAAATGTTAAAAATATTGCTACTTCATATCAGTCCGTGTACTCTGATGGAAGTCTTTCCAAAGGACTATCTGAAGTCTGGTTTGTAATTTCACAGATACGTTTGTGTGTTCAGTTAGAGGTCTTCCAAAATCCATCATAGGTTTTCTTCCATGTTATTCCTTTGATATCACTTATGTTTATGAATAAAAAAGACATGCAGCTGACTCCTGCTAAGAAAGTAGCATAAATCCTATTAGATTACTTTCTTTCCAAGTGTTGCTTTATATCGTGCAGTGAATAGAATTAGGAAGGAATTTTTTGAGCAATATATAGCAGTGTACATCCATAGAAGTGTTGTGGGATTTTCTTTTTGATTTTTTAGCTTTTGCAGTAACTTTACCAGCCTGGTAAAGTGGGCTTTAAACAAAGGGGTGGTGAAGAAATGGAGTTTAGGGTGTTAAGTACATGGGGAAGGTGGTAGAAGTGAGAGCGCCCTCCAGAGGCATAAAATAGGTTAAAAGAGAGCCAACTTCAATGCTCGTGCACAAGTGTGTGCAACCCAGTTGACAAGCAGTGGTAGACAGAGGTCTTTGTGTAGGTGCAGAACTGTAGCACCACTGGAATAACTGAGATGTGGTGGGACCGTTTGTGAAGCTGCTGTCCTGTGATGGAGGGATACAGATCCTCTTAGAAGGAGAGGGAAGAACCTTGACTTTGGCAACACTTTCAATCTGATCTCCCACAGCACCCTTATAGTCATATAGGATGGCTTAAAAAACTCTGGATTGTCAGGCTCAAGGATAGTGGTTAATTGTTCATATTCTGCGTGAAGGCTGGTTACAATATTCTCAGCATAGGAATTTTCATCTGGAGGAACAGCTCAGATATGTGGAGGTCTGCCAGTGAGGAAGCAGTTGCCTGGATGAGTCAGGATGAAAGGCTGGTAAGAGTGACAGAGTGATCACAGTGAGGAATTGAACTAGATTTCCTTTATGCTATTTGATGACAACTAGTTCTCATGGGAAAATTTTATGTTCCTGACATCTCCTGGAAGGGTGGGTCACAAGCACTCCAGGAGTTTGAGGAGGGTGTCGGGATACAGCTTCTGAACAGTGATGTGAGATGGGGCAACTGGACTGGCATGGTCGAGGATCTGCTGCTTAGGGATGAAAAAAGTCTGGTCAAGGATGGGATAACCAATGACACTCTGGGATACAGTGACTATGAAACAGAGGAGTTTAAAATCCTGAGGGGAGTGAAGAAAGGGAGTAGCAGAGTATAGACCCTGGACTTGAAGACTAGACCTTGTTCGGTGCAAAAGAACTCAAGGAATGTGTCAGATATTGAAGGACAACCTTTTACAAGCCCATCTTGCTGCTCATGAAAATGAATGACATATCAGGAGACTATTTTGGCTAAGCACAGAACTTATGACAGAGCTGCAGTGCAAAAAAACTGAAGCTGAAGCTGAAGGCTGAAGCAGGGACAGGCTACAAAGAAGGAATTTAGAAACACTGCCTGGGTATGCAAGGATAATGTTAACGGAGCTAAAGCTCAACTAGAGTCAGAACTGTCAACAGACATCAAGAGCAACAAGAAGGGCTTCTGCCAGTAACTTAACAGTAAAAGAATAAAGAAGAAAAGTGTGTGGGCATTGTTAAATATGTAGGTGATGTAGTGACGGTGAATGCAGGTAATGGTGGGATAACCAATGCTTTCCTTCTTTGAGTCTTTATGAAAGTCACACAGACCTTTGTGCCTAGAGGGGTTTTAAGGAGGAAAGAAATTGATTCATGGATGTCCTGAGAAAACTTAACACTCACAAGTCCATAAGAACAGATGGGATGCATCCAGGATGTTCAAAGAGCTTGTAAGAAATATCTTTGGGAGGTCATAGAGGCTGGAGGAGATCTCCAGTGACTGGAGAAAGACAAATATTGCATAATCTTCAAGAATGTCAAGAAGAATATTTGCGGAACTGTACAGTAGTTACCATTACTTCAGTTCCTGGGAAAATCATGGTGCAAGCCCCCTTTGAAGTAATTTCTGGGCACATGAAGAAGAATGTGTTTGTGAACAGCAATCTGGTCAACCTGATTTACTTCCATGACGAAACGACTAGATCCATGGATATGGGAAGATCAGTGAATGTCACCGACCTTGACTTTGGCAACACTTTCAGTCTGATCTCCCACAGCACCCTTATAGTCATATAGGATGGCTTAAAAAACTCTCTGGATTGTCAGGCTCAAGGATAGTGGTTAATTGTTCATATTCTGCGTGAAGGCTGGTTACAAGTAAATATTCTCAGCATAGGAATTTTCATGTTTAATATCTTTATCAAGGATCTGGAGGAATAGATGGAGTAGGCATTCACCAAGTTAGCAGATGGTACCAAGTGTGGGTGAACAAGTTGATGTGTGCAAGAGAAAGTCTCCGTCTAGAGGGACTGGGTCTCTTGAGAGGAAGGGACTGACAGGAGCCTCATGCAATTGGGGCAGGAGAAAAGGACAGCCCTGCCCATGGCAGGTAGACCCCAGCAGAAATACTAGTGGTGCTAGAAGCGCCCCTGGGGAGAAGATCTTGGGCCCAGGTGGGCAGCAAGCTGTGCAGGGGCCAGCTTTACATCCAGGCAGTGGTGAAGACCAGCATCACAGAGAGTGGAGTGAACAGGGCACAGCCCAGGAGCCATTGGAGAGGATTATTCTCTATTACTCAAGCAGCTGGCATCAAGAATACAGTAGTCTGTCAAAGTGTTGATAAACCAACCAAACCCAGTCATCAAGATGGTTAGAGGCTGGAGAACAGACTCTGTGAGAAAAAAATGAGAGGTTGGGGCTGAATCAGCTTGGAGCAGATGGGGCTTTGGTGCGTGGGGTATGGAAGGGACAACTTATTAGCAGCCTACCCATGCCTGCGAGGATGTTGTCAAGAGGACAAAGGCAGGCTCTTTACTGAGGTGCACTGTGGAATCACAACAGGCATTGGTCAGAGTCTGAGTAAGAGAGGTTCCTATTGGACAGAAGGTGGGGGCAGGGGGTGGAGGGGTGAAATTTATGATAATTAAGCAATGGAGCAGGTTGTAAAGTCTCCATCTTTGGATGTCTTCATGACCTGTCTGGAAGAAGACCTGAGCACTCTAGTCCAAATACAGTGCTTACCTTTCATTGAGCTGGAGCCTGCACAGGAGTTTTGTAGAGGTCCCTTCCATCCTGGGTGGTTCTGTGACTCTGGAACTTTGATTTGTAGATGCGCTTTCCCTTGAAAACATTGATGATGATGACTTCCTGTGGATGAATACCAGGCTTTAATGGACAGTTGCTTCATTGAAAGTGGAAGAAATTTTCCTTCTCAAAATATAAAACCTGTTATTTAAGTACAGTAACTGTCTTAGAGAACTCCTTGAGTTTCTTAATTTTTTTTTTTTTTTTTTTTTTTTTTTGGTTATGCATAGAACTGGGGATTTCTAAGATACATTGGTGAATTAACTGCCCTTTTGCCCATTATATAAATATTTAATATGCTGGGTTTTTTCTATTTTTTAAAAAAATACATGTAATATTACTCAACTTTGCCAGCTTATTCTGAAGTGTCATACACTGTCAGATCAAGGTCAGTGCCACAGACGTAATGCACTATAATGATCCTTCTAATGTACATTACTGCCTATCATACCAAGGCTGAGCTATCAAGTTTTTCAGTTGATGGATCATTGCCTCAATAGATCACAGCTTCTCCAATGCAACAAAATAAAAAGTAATGAACATGCTTGAAAGATTATTATTAAATTAAATAACTCATTGTTCAGAAAACAACATAATGACCAAAGCAATTAGCCTGTACTGTGAAAATTATTGTTAATCTTTTGCTAAATTGTTTTTTCAGGTGGATATTTTTTAATTATTGAAGGAAAAAGTCTTAAGCACTTGACACTTTCATTAGAAATTATTATTACTGTATATTTGGATTGAAATTGCTCCCCATGCTTCAGACAATGAAAATAAAATTTCTTCTTCAAGTATTTTTTTTCCTGGCCTCTTCTGGTATACTGTCAAAACCCTCAGAAAGCCACTACTTTACTACACTGCAGAGACATCTTCTAGGATATTTCCCCTGGCTATTTATCTTGGGATAACCTCTATCAGGGAACCTGATAGAAGCCCTTTGGAACTGAATAACACAGCTCCTGAGTTGACCATAGGAATCAGAAGTTGTGAAGGCTCTCCTTTCCCTTGATCTCATTGTTCTGAATAGTCCACCAATACACAGAAAGAAAAAAAGTTATAATTCTACTATCATGTCAATTGTACTTACGAGCCATTACTGCAAAACTCTGCATTTCTGTGAATATTATAAGTGTCTTATGTTCACAAACTTTGCAGTCCCTGTTGATACTCAGGAAGAATATCTCCACAAACATTTATCTGTCTGAGTTGTACATAGATCAGGCTTTCCTTTAAGAAAACTGTTGCTACACTATTAGCTATTGTTACTCAGTGAAGACAGAATATGGAAGGTCAAAGCATTACTCTAATGAAAATGGAATAGTAAAGCACATGGTCTGATTCTGCCCCAGATAACACCAGGATGACTTGTTTGACACAAGTGGTATGAAAAATTAGAGTAGAAGTTAGGTGAGAGTATCCAAAATCTGATTATAGAGCACTCTAATGATGTTAAGGAATCAAAGCATTGCACTACTAGAACAATCCCAGCTCTCTAATTTTTCTCCATAATGCCCATTATATCACTGTGTAACTAACAGTTCCTACAGTCTTCTGTGGGATTCACAGGGAGTGTTGCGAGCGACCTTGAACAACATAGCCTTGAACGAAATAGTCTGAGAAAGTAAGTAATGAAGCAAGCACAGAAAGTGAGCTGAAGATAAAAATGTTTTGAAGCACAGCTGTGAGACCCAAACTAGAAGACATGTGTCTTGATTAACAGCACCAATTAAAAACTTAGCTGCAGCGCGTGGACAGCAGGGGTTAACCAATCCATGAACAAACTAGGGCGCGTGGACAGCAGGGGTTAACCAATCCATGAACAAACTAGAGCGCATGGACAGCTAGTGAATCTATATAAGCACAAACTTGTAAACAATAAAGGTCTTTGGTTTTACCCGCGCCAGAGTCCGTGAATCAATCCCTACAGTCTTCCATTTTTATTGTTCCACTCTGCTTAATTTAAAATGATACCAATGAAAGAAAAGCTGAGTTAATTTATGTAAAAATGTTTTAATTGTATTATTTTTCAATAAATTTAATACTAGTTTTTAGTAATTTTTCATAATGCACTTATAGGACCAGAATTTTCCTCATATGTCTCTGCACTCTTGCAAGTCACCTCATGGTCCAGTGAAACCAGCAAAGGTTCACTTTTCTCTGAATGTCAGTCAGATTGTGAGCAGGACCAGTGGACACTCACAGGCCATGGGGTCCAAAATGCTTTCTTTTTCAGTTCTTCAGCCCTGGAACAGAGTCTGGACCCAAAGATCACATGTCCTCTATCAATCCTTTGTCAGGTAGGCAACTAAATGCTGTCTTTCCATTCCTTTCCATGCTAAGGACTTACGTACGTGGATGATGATCATGAAGTTTGTATGAGGTGGGGTTGTCATGAGTACACACTTTGAAGTAAGAGGAATTTCACTGCCTAGTGGAATGACTTGATTTACTGGATAAGTTTTTCCCTGCTGAGTGGAAGCTCTAGACAGGGGTGTTGGCAACAACCTCATGATGCTGATGCTCCTGACTTCAGTAAGCCCATGCTTTGTTCTTGACTTTGTTATTGGTTTGCTTTGGTATCTCAGGTACATAATCATGCAAACTTTTCTAAATTAATTTAATTCTGCATGCTTTAATTTTCAGTTTTAAGTGTTGAAATTGAAATTAGTTAGGGTCTAATTTTCAAAGAGATCAAGAATCCATCACTTCCAAGATTAAGGTGAATTATCTCAGCTGGCAAAAAAAATCATTGGCAAAGACAGAGTATCGCCTGGGTTCCTAGGCTGCTCATTTATGTTGACCTGTTCTGATTTAAAGGGCTTTGCTACGAGTAGCAAGAGCTGGATGCTGAAAACTGAAGTGAATTAATTAAAGAAACATTTTGCAGAATGAAAATATATTTAAGATCTTCAGATCAAGAGCAAAAGAAGAATAAACAATAAGCAGACAAAGTTTGCTGAGCTATTTGGGGAGGTAAGCGTATCAGCTAACTGTGAAGAGTTGCAGAAGAAAATTGTTACCAAATTACTAGGTAATAAAACAGGTGATGACATTCAATGCAGAGAAGAGTGATGTCACTCACATCCAAGCAAAACACAGCCCTACCTTTCTTGCATGGCGTTGGGTTCAAAACTGACTATTACACGTAGGGTTGAAATCTTTGAGTGGTGACATGTGGTTTTATGAAAATATTTAGTAGTAGTTAAAGAAAACAGAGTACTAAATATTTTTAGCAAAAAGAATCCAACCATACCACTATATGCAGCACCTGCATGTCTAAGATCAGGTCAGTTATGGTATGTATTTCAAAAGCATATAGAGAAAGTGAAAAGGTAAAGGATTGTTGGTTGTGTGGAACAGATTCCAGAGATGGAATGAGGAAAGCTTGTGATTCCAGGTGTGCTTTTGAGTGCAAGAAGGATAGTGTAGAGGTTTTTAAAATCATGAATAGCACGAAGAATAAACAGAGACATGTTATCTACCTCCTCCTCTAATACAAGAAATATTGTACACAAAATGTAACCATTAGACACAAGGTTTAATCCACAAAATATGATATTTCTTTACATTCTGAGTAGTTAAACTGTAAAATGCTTCCCTGCAAGATTTGATGGTTGCTAAAAGTTTACAGCTGTTCCAAAAGCCATTGAACAAACTTGAGGAAGAAAAAATATCAGGGGCTATTAAATAGCAACATACATTTCTGACTCAGGATCCTAATCACAGAGATTAAACATACAAAATGTTAGGGTTTTTTTCCTTCTGTGCTTATAGGTAGGTACCTAGTATATGGCTATCATCAGAGACAGAATACTGGACTTAGTGTAACTCAGTATTGGTATTTTTATTTTCAGGTACCAGGACAGTATTTATTTAATTTTAGATATATTTTATGTTCTTTTGTCTCTGAATCCTTTCATTTGTATAAAGGTGAGAGCATAGATTCAATTGAAAGGTCATAAAGGACAGTATGCACTAACTGAATTGTCCATCCACCTTAATTTCCAAAGAGAAAAGAAAGTGACAGAGGTTGAAGAAGGTCAGAAAAAGACACACAGAGAAAGGGGAATGACCTTACTTTATTTCACAAGGCTCAAAATATAGAAATAGAAATGCACATTTAAAGTGATAAGCATCCATAACAACTTTAGAGTTAATGGACAAGCTTAGTAGCACACAATTTTCAGCATGAATTAGTAGTTGGCACAAGACTGGCCAAGACCAGACTGACAGCATTATGTTAAACCACTGGTTCTTATTAGGGTGCTATTTCATAGTTTTGATGAGAAATACAATGAGCTGACACTGAAGTCATAACTGAACTGCACAACATAAAGAAATAAAAGCTGTAGTACATAAAGCAGGTATTTCATGGTAGATGTCATGGAGAAAACTGCCTGCTGGCTTGTCAGTTTGACTTGAAAAACCTTGGAGAGTGTGTATGCAGCATTTTCAACTGTGGCAGTCACTGAAAGTTTTCAGAAACGCTTTGGTGAAATTCTGTACCTACACACTTCCTCCATCCCACCACCTCCAGAGTTTCACATATCCTGTAACATTATGGAGACAAGAAAGACTAGAAGGACAAAAACTGAAACCAATATAAGATTTAAAAGGCAAATATCACCACTACTCCTTGGTCCTTCAGACTACTCTGAAGCACATCGTTTAAGGTACTGTTTAACCCCAGCTGGCACCTAAGTACCACACAGCTGATTGCTTACTCCCTGTCCCCCGGTGGGATGGGGAGGAGAATCAGAAAAAAGGCAAAACCCATGAGTTGAGATAAGAATAGTTTGATAATTGAAACAAAACAAAACAAACAGAATAAAAAGAAACAAAATAATTATTTTTTTTTAAAAAAAATGGAGACAGAAATAAAACCCAAGAAAGACAAGTGATGCACAACACAATTTCTCACCACCTGCTGACCGATGGGCAGTCAGTCCCTGAACAGCGATCGTCCCCTCCTGACCACCTCCTCCCAGTTTATATACCGGGCATGTCATTCAATGGTATGGAACATCCTTTTGGATGGTTTGGGTCAGCTATCCTGGCTGTACTCTCTTGCAGTTTCTTGTGCACCTCCTCATTGGCAGAGCATGGGAAACTGAGAAGTCCTTGCCTTAGGGTAAGCACACTTATCAATGACTAAAACATCATTGTGTTATCAATGTCATTCTCATACTAAATCCAAAACCACAGCACTGTACCAGTGATTAGGAAAAAAATTAACTCTATCACAGCCAAAACCAGGACACGTAGACATAAGAGATTGCATATCTGAGTCAGCAACAAGACAAGAGTATCAATATTTAGACTCACGATGTTGCTACTAATCTTTTTCTTTCTCTCCTCTGCCTAAGTTCCATCCTGATTGTTTTTCTCCTACTGTGTCCTATTGCACTAAGGCCTTTGTCATGCAAAGACTTGCATTGTTTAGCCATGACTAGTGACAGAACATATCCTGTCTTACGGTTTTATTAAAAGATGTCTCACTTACTTCTAGGCACTAAACCACCTGTACCAGAAGACAATTTGGTTTGCTGCTTTCAGTATGACCAATCAAAGAAACCAGTAAGTGTCTTTCACTTTGGGGATAGTGAAAAATAATTATGTTGCATTTTTAATGAACTCATATGAGGAGGTAAGTAAGAAAGGAAAGTAATAGGAATATTTTATAATTTTGTAATTTTGATGTAAATATTATACAAGCACTTCTTTGTGTCTAAAAATTTTCTTGAAACAGATCCAAACTTCTTAGTATGATTCATAGTGAGCATAAAGTTTCTAAGCGTAATAGGAACAGTATAAGAAGAATATACACCATCTAAGAAGCATAACGGTCTGCAGAATTCACGTTATATTTCCCCAACAAACCCATTCAGAGATTGTATGAGCCCTCTAAAATTAAAAGCCATAAACATGAACTTGTACTCAAGAATCATTTGACCCTAGTGGAGGCATTGAAATGCTATGAACAAGATTTAATAATTCATTTTTGAGGGGAGTTAACTTCAGTCTTCCACAACGTGAAAAAGACCATAGTAGCAACTGATTGTATGAGGTTTGCATGGCAAGGTTTTGACAGAGGGGGGGCTACCAGGCATGCCTTCTGTGAGAAGCTGCCAGAAGCTTCCCCCATGTCCGATAGGGTCAGTGCCAGATGGCTCCAAGATGGACCCGCTGCTGGTCAAGGACGAGCCCATCAGTGACAGTGGTAGTGCTTCTGGGATAATATATTTAAGAAGGGGGAAAAAAAACTGCATGGCAGCAGAAGGACGGAGGAGCGACCATACATGAGAGAAACAGCCCTGCAGACCACCAGGCCAATCAGTGCAGCAGGAGGGGAGGAGGTGCTCCAGGCACCGGAGAGGAGATTCCCTACCAGCCCGTGGTGCAGCCCCTGGTGAGGCCAGCTGTCCCCCGGCAGCCCATGGAGGCCCACGCTGGAGCAGATCCCTACCTGCAGCCCTAGGAGGACCCCATGCCAGAGCAGGTTGTGATGCTGTGGGAAGCTGGAGCAGGCTCCTGGCAGGACCTGTGGCCCTGTTGAGAGAGGAGTCCAGGGTGGAGCACATTTGCTGGTTGGGCTTATGACCCTGTGGGGGACACAGGCTGGAGCAGTGCATGAAGATCTGCAGCCTGTGGGAAGGACGCATGTTGGAGAAGTTCATGGAGGACTGTC
>NW_009610243.1:0-40426 GCF_000690535.1 Cariama cristata
CGGCCGCTGGGCTGCCCGCCCTCCCTCGCCGGGGACGGGAGCGGTGGCACATGTTGCCTCGGTAGGAGGGTGGGAAGCGAGCAGAGCAGTTACTCTTTCCTTCCGTGTCTCCTTTCTCCCGCTTTGCTCAACGCGGGCGGCGAAACTGTGCCCGTTGCTGGCTTGCCCGCAGTTTTGTACCCGGTTGTGATGCAGAGTGCTCTGAGGAAGCGGCTGACTCAAAATTTGTATTTTTCTGGTCCTCTGCTTAATGCTCAGAGTAGGGAATCGCACTTCACAATCCTCCCTTCATTCCGCGAAATTACTTAAGAGTAGTATTGCTTGATAGCAATGTCCAAGCACAGGCGCACTGCCCACGCTCCGATCCGGTGATTTCTGACCCAGAAGGTCTTGACGTGACTCACAACGTGAGTATGCCCAGGTCCAAGTCCTACTTCTGCGCAGCGTTGCGTTGATGTAAGCGTACGGTTTGTAGACACTGCGCAGAGCCAGCGTGCAACTCGCCGAGTCTGGTCGTACAGATGTGCCCTGTGTCTCCTAGACTGAAAAACTAACTTTTTTCCTTCAGGAGCTGCATTGCAACGTCAAAAAGGTTGCTAGTGCCCTAAACCAAACGACAGTAACAGTCCTGATCATCATTATAAAGCCTTTATTATGTTATAGCTCTTTAAAGATTTGACCACTCGGATGGGTTTCAGAGGGGAGGGTACTTCTAGGGAGAAACGTTGAAAAAAGCAAATACGATGTTACGGCCAGGTCTTGATACTGGCTAAGTAGCAAAGTACAAGCCTCGGTGTGTGGTCCGATTGCTGACTTGTGCTGTTGTACCTTTCCCAGCTCCTCTGTGATGTTATTATCAGTTGATGTTACATCAAGATGCTCTTTTTGTAAGGGAATTCTTAACGTGTAGTGTTGCTGTTTGTGGGAAGGTGTGTTGGAAGAGGCCGATAAATCTTAGAGCAGCTCAGTCAGGGCCTCCTGACAGGGATAGTGAGGGCTCACAAAACTGCTTTCGTTAAGGGCTTAACCTAGCTCCGGCGCTCTTTAAGAACTCTGTTTAAGTGCTCATTATCAAACTTATTCAAATATGAAAAATCCACTTTTCTTCTATGTCTAAGACTAATCATATTAAATACTGTAGGCCTGGGTTTAAACAGTATCTGTTTTAAATCTAATTTGCACGTGACTCTTCCTAAATTCACTGGATCTGCTCTAGGATTAGTGGTAGTGAGAAGCACTGGGGTGACAGATGACCAGCTTGCTTCTGTTTTGTTTGCTGTTTCGTAGGAAAGATAATTTCGTAACATTCCAGGAGTGGTAGAAATCTTAAAGAGGTCAAGTAAAGGCCTGAGTTGGTTTGTTTTGGTTTTTGTTCAGTTTAAAACCGAATTTGGATGAGGTTTTCTGTGGCAGCTACGAGCATTTTGTATGACACTAAGAACAGCTGGAATTGTCTACTTTGCTTTGTCAGGGCTATTTAAATTGTCTCTCTTCCTGTATGCTTTTTTCCAAATCTTAGGAACTCCAGCGTCTTTGAACAGTGCTTAAACAAGTAGCTTATTTTATCCTGTTAGGTAATATGAGCAAACATCACTTACCGTCTCCCTGGATGATACTGTCATTTCCTAATCAATGAAACACACTTAGTGAGAGCACTTTCAGTAACAATTGCACTGAAATATCTGGTAGTTTGCGACATCAAGTTTTTTACAGGAGTTACCAAACACTCTCACTAGCAATTAAAACAAAAAAGAGAATTGATCTTGTGTGGTTTTCTTTTTTTTTTTTTTTTTTTCTTTTTAGGTATTTCTGCTGTATTCACAATTGTAGCAGCAGTTGGTGTGCAGTACTGTCCATATATAACATTCAGACTCTGAGAAAAATTATGTATCAGTTCAGAAGCTTACTTGGTGATCCTATTGCAGTAGATGTCGATCCATACAAACTAATGTTGGTGACAAAAGTCATGTGGAAATAAACAGCTTGGAAAAAAAAATGTGCAGACCATCCTAAACAGTACAACCCTAGCTAGGCAGCTGTCCGTGAGTAAAAAGTTCTGGTATCTCAGGATCATATCTGTCACAACTCATTAGTTTGAGTGTTAGCTCCAGTGTCCCAGTTCTCTGTTGCTGCAGTCGGAAATTTGGGGTGGAGAGAAAATTGGTTACTGGTTTAGTGCAGATAAAAATTCAGAAACAAAGTAATTTGGTAGGCAAAGATTTGTCTGGTGACATTTAGTCCAGCCTCCTATCCCTCTAAACTGTTTTCCTGTCTGTGTGTCCGTCATAGGATGTTTCCTCTTAAGTCACAGAAGTTGAATCAAATATTCAGTTTCAAAATCTTAAAGGCTATTTTTGAAAGACAACTGAGTATCATGCTAACTTCTAGTATACTGGATATTTCTAGATAGGAGTAGTTCCCAGTGGGTGAATTTCAGAGACTTGCTGCACACTGATCCCACTACTGAGCTTCCATTAGGAACTGGGGCTTACTGAGTTGTGCAAGTGCTCCAGGATTTTGAGGCTGGGCTTCCAATTGTGCAGTTTATCTCTTACTCCCATAACAAGATAAATGTTTTTACATCAGTTAGGTTTTTTCTTCCTATGTTCTTTGTTGCATATTCTTAAGCTTCTCCAAATCCCGCAACAGCGTAATACCTCCTGTGTGTTGCATATTATGTGCCATCCGCCCACAGTCTGGGCATGGGCATACAGTATGGTGTATGTGCGTCTTGCTGATAAATAACAGCAGTCTTTTTAATTCTTTGGGTCATAAGGCTTTCAAGAGATTCATCAATGCGGTGTTATCTGGGGAACCTCTTTGTGTGAATGTCCAGTATAGCAATGATACTTTTAATAGTAAAGTTTTCTGCTAGTGACTCAGTATTACTGGAAAAGGGAATCATTTGAAGTCAAAGTCCTTGTTGCTAGAAAGCTGCAAGTGACGGGGTATGAGCAGGCTCCTTGAAGCTCACTGTTCGTGCTGCGAGATGTCTTCCTCTGGTGTCTGTACCAAGAAGTCCCTGCAATCTTGCCCCTCTGCGACAGTGAGGGTTCTCTTCACTCATTGTGCTTCCCAAGCGAAAGGGTTCATCCTCTTCAGTTCCTCATTTGTCTGATGTTGCTGACACACCACCTATCAGTTTTCTTTCTCTTTGATTCCCAATGCTCTGTTTATCCCATATTTGTTTATTTTTGCACAGGCAAGAAATCTTTCAGGGTGTATGTAGTCTGAAACTATATTGAGATGACCAGCTTAGCAGAGCTGTGTTGTTCAGTCGGAAGATACCGGTGACTGGTGTATACCAGGCCTGGGTTGGATGGACCATGAGCTGCAGGTGGGGAAAGGCTTATCAAAATGAGGACTGAACTTTCCTCGCTAAAGTAATAATAGCTTCTTTTGCTTTTACCAATGAAAAGAAGGTGGCCAAGAAGGCCAACAGCATCCTGGCTTGTATCAGCAATAGTGTGGCCAGCAGGACCAGGGCAGTGATCGTCCCCCTGTACTGGGCACTGGTGAGGCCGCACCTCGAGTGCTTTGTTCAGTGTTGGGCCCCTCACTACAAGAAAGACCTTGAGGTGCTGGAGCGTGTCCAGAGAAGGGCAACGAAGGTGGTGAAGGGTCTGGAGCACAAGTCTGATGGGGAGCGGCTGAGGGAGCTGGAGAAGAGGAGGCTGAGGGGAGACCTCATCGTTCTCTACAGTGACCTGAAAGGAAGGTGTAGTGAGGTGGGGCTTGATCTCTTCTCCCAGGTAACCAGTGGTAGGACAAGAGGAAACGGCCTCAAGTTGTGCAAGGCGAGGTTTAGATTGGATATTGGGAAGAATTTCTTCACCAAAAGGGTTGTCAAGCATTGGAAGAGGCTTTCTGGAGGTTTTTAAAGGATGTGTAGATGTGGTGCTTAGGGATATGGTTTAGTGGTGGACTTGGCAGTGTTAGGTTTATGATTGGACTTGATTATCTTAAAGGTCTTTTTCCAACCTAAACGATTCTATGAAATGTATTACTGTTGCTTGGAATGTTTTGTAATTAAGCTGATAGATATAATAAACTGCCATGCAATTACCCCATAGGAGGAGCTGACTTGCTATCTAGACTGTAAATGAGATCTGTTTCAGAATTCAGTTCTTTCTGGACACTTCAAGGAAGCCTAAAAGATATGTTTTAACTCAGTATGTCTTACATACTGAATTTTAAGTATTTGTCACTTTGAATGACTTCTTTTACTCTGCATGGATGTAGGAGAGCACTTGCTTCTGAAGCACTTCACGTGAGTGTGTGTTTATTCCAGGCTCTGGCAGCCTGTATATTCTTTATTTAGAAGGCAGAGAGATGCAGAGAAGAGACATGAGTACTCTTTAGGTTATTGGTTTGACTAGTACTTAATGACTGCAAAATACTCTTTTCAGCAGCCCATATATGTGTGTATATATATTTATTTTTTCAATTGAAATCTTGTGGTGGGGATGTGAATGTGTTCTTTTACCTCCTGTAATTCTGTCAGTGGAAAAGCACTGGAAACTTCTGGCTCAGCACTCCTGGTAAGAAGCAATCTTCACTCTATCTAGGTTCGTTATCTTCCAAGTTTTGATTTGCAGTCACACGGTTCTGACTCCGAGTCGTCATTGCTCTAAAGGAACACTGCAACTGTACAGAAATCAGCCAATGTTTAAATTAATGGAAAGTAACCCCTTCCAGAATCATTGCAACTTTCATTGTTGAAAAGGCAAATGTTTTTCTTTTTTCATTAAGGAACAGGAAACTCGTAGCAGTATGTGAAGTAGTACGGCTGACTACTCACAAATGTGTAAACAGTAAACATAAGGCATTTTGTCATCTTTTTTATGATAATCTTGGATGCAAAACACATGGAAATTTTTAGTGGTAGAGAAATCTGATGTAAAGTGTTACCTTTTCAAAACATTTTATTTTCTCTGAGCAATTTAGAATACATTCAGTTCTAGTGCTTACACTTGACCCTGTTTTTTTTAAAGGAATGTGGATGTGGTTACTTACAGCACCTCTGCTGATAATGTGCAGCTTCCACAGACATTCAGTTGCTTGCATGTGCTCACCTTACTTTTCTTAGTACTGACTGATCTCTTAATTTTTTTTTGCTTACCTCTGATCCTCTTATTTTTCAATACCCATATAAGAGATGGTGGAAGAACTAGATACAGAGACATTAAAAGCGGTACAAGATCAACCTTCAGTCATAACCTGCGTTAGCTTATCCCTCTCATCTCATAAGAGCAGATATCTACCAATATTCTCACTTTAGTTCTTAAACATTATATTAATCTGTATTTGATTCACTTACGCATTTTTAGTAAGGGGCCTATGTGGTGGTGTGACAGTCTGGAGTCTCTCTAAGGCTATTTTCCTATGGTAACATGAAGTTCATGTATAACTGTCCTGGTTTTGGCTGGGATAGAGTTAATTTTCTTCCTAGTAGCTGGTACAGTGCTGTGTTTTTTGGATTTAGTGAGAGAATAATGTTGATAACACACTGATGTTTTAGTTGTTGCTCAGTAGTGCTTACCCCAAGTCAAGGACTTTTCAGTTTCCCATGCTCTGCCAGCGAGGAGGGGCACAAGAAGCTGGGAGGGAGCACAGCCAGGACAGCTGACCTGACCTAGCCCAAGGGATACTCCATACCATAGAGCGTCATGGCCAGTATAGAAACTGGGGGAGTCGGCCAGGAGGGACTGGTCACTGCTTGGGGACAACCTGGGCATCGGTCAGCGGGTGGTGAGCAATTGTATTGTGCATCACTTGTTTTTCTTGGGTTTTACTCCTCTTTCTCTTTGTTATCTCCCTTTTCGTTATTATATTTAATTTTATTTCAATTATTAAACTGTTCTTGTCTCAACCCATGGGTTTTACCTTTTTTTCCTGATTCTTCTTCTCATCCCACCAAGGGGAGGTAGAGGAGTGAGGAAGCGGCTGCATGGTACTTAGTTGCTAGCTGGGGTTAAACCGTGACAATAACCAAAATATTAAGATTGTACTTGACTCTCAGATTAAAATTTCTTTTTTAAACTCACTTCAAGTGTCTTGCACTTAACCTGCTATTGTTGGATGCCCTTTTTGTTGAGTTATTAAAGATTCATTCTTCTGAGGTTTCCTCTTTTGCTCAGATAAGCTTTCATTTAACCACACTGACTTTTGGGTTTTGTTTTCATTTTCACTTTTATTTGTGGTGTGCATTCCTTTTGTGATTGCTTGGAAAGCTACAAAAGCATCCTTGTTGAATGTAACTGCTAGTCACAGTTGTGGGGGTTTTGTGGTGGTATTTTGGTTTTATTTTTTTCCTGGAGTGGGTCAGCACTACCTTATAACTGCTGTTAGTTATGTCTCATCCCAGTGAGGTCTATCTGATAAAGCATTTTGTTTGTTCCCAAGTACTGATTCATCTCCTCCTTGTTGTTAACAATGTTGTTTTCTGTATAGGTAATTGGCAGCCTTGGCTTTTAACAGCTCCATTGGCTAAACCTCACAGAGGTTTAGGTAAAGCAGTCTGTCTTTCAAATCACGGCTTCTTTCCACAATATTTTTAAATACACAATATTTTTAAATAATATGTAATACCGTAACTAATGGGGATCTTGGGGGTGCTTCGCAGAAGTCTCCCCAGTGTAAATGCCAGAAGGACCACTGCAGTAAAGTCATTTAACTTAGTAAGTTGTATATGGGGGTGAGGATCCCCCAAATACATCTCTTTCAGCATCAACAAGCCATTCTTGACGCTGCCCTTCACAACCGTAGCTCTCATTTTCACTCGTCACCTAAACCAGGCCATAGTCAGTTTTCATCTACACTGGAAAGGCTTAATTTTCAGTGGGAGCTCACTTCAGTGTACGGACACGGCTTGCAGTGCAGTGACCGACCCTTCCCTTGGCACTCATCCCTCGCTGCAGACCTGAAGTGCCCCAGCTGTGAGCTCCCGGGGCCGGGCTTCCTCTGGCTCATCTTCTGCTTGTCCCTCTGATTCTTCTCATTTGTGGCTCTACAGTGCCATGGGCTCAGTAGCTGGTTCTTCTGTACCTGGTTTGCACTAAAGATTTTTCAAAATAACTCCAAAAAGTTCAAATACCGTCTTAGTTGAACTGGTATCATCACTTGTAGAGTTACAGTACAGGCAAAATCCTGCTGGCTAGATATTTGGGGGTTTTTTTAGTTCACTGGAGGCAGGGCTTAGAAGCATCTTTCTGATGGCTCATGTTAGCACCCATCTGACCTAGGTGAGCACCAGGAATAAACCACCGATGGAGAATTTGGCCACGCCTGACTTCTCTACTTATGTCAGACCTGGTTTTCTCATGTTTTCAAATGGTTGAGTTATATAGACTTAAATAACCTTTTAAAGTCATTTCATTGCAATCTCTTGTCCATCAAAGCTTGTAGATTGTAAGATTATTTGGCTTTTATGCCAAAGGATTTCTTATCTAGACTATAAAAATTCAGCTTTTACCTCAGTCATCCCCGTTTTGTGAGGAATACCTGTTAATTCCTTTTTCTTAAAATTTAACTGTTTGTGTTTGGGGTGGTTTTTTGGATGACTGATCTAAATGCAATTTGTGTTTCATGACTTTTCTCACGTCTGACTTGATTTAGTTAAGTAGATGTAGTCCTTGTGGAGGTATTCTTTGTTCAGAAAATACCCTTATTTGCATTAAATTTAATAAGGAGCTATCACAACTGGAATAAAAGCACACGCTCTCATTCATAGTACATAACCTTGTTGTAGGTGGTTTTTTCAAGGCTGTTTGTCGTACTTCTTGTAGACAAAACCTAAACCACAGCCTTTGAACTAAATATCAAAGGGCTTTTGAAGATATTTTTAAGTTTTGTTTTCTTGTAAGGGTATCTTAATCCCAGTAGAGGCTTTTGTTTGGGTTTTGGGTTTATTGTTTTGTTGGTTTTTTTTCTGTAGAGATGGGGTTTCCTATTGACTTTATCATCACTCCTGCTTATCAAGAGCCTGTCTGTACAAGTCCTGCTTCTGTCATCCCCTAACTGAAAGCATAGATTTATCGATACTGTCTTGATCTGTAAGTCACATAAAATACATTTCAAATGTTATACATTGTCACTGGTTGTTCTTTCCACTCTTCTTCAGAATACAGAAAGATGCAAAACTTCATCTGGCAACAAGGAAAGCTCAGGCATTTTTTGAAGCATAGTTTTCATTGTCCAAGTGCCTTGTAGTGTTGTGTTGTGGGGGTGTTGGTTGGTTGGTTGGTTTGTTTTCAGTGGCATTCTTTGTCTTCTGTGAACTGTTCCCACTCCCTAGAGTTTGATTCTTTTTCAGACTGTTTTCTACCACCAGGCATTTCACTATGTGCCAAACCTCCTGACCGTCACTGTGGTGGATGGGTGTTGTCTCTCCATGTCCTAGTAGCCCAGAAATGCCAGTTGATGGCCAGATCTGCCGTGATGGTTTATGGCCAGATGCTCCTGCTAGGTATGGTGCCCTGCCTGAGAGCATGGAAGTAAGACAGATGGCCAGATAAGTGAACAGGGGATGTAGGTCTGGTGCTTAACTTCTCACATACCTATACGGCGTGCCGGGAGGAAGCCGTGCTTGAGAAGTGTGGTACTTTCAGATTGTGATTGTGTCTTTAAATACTGAATAGTCTGCGAGAAGCCTTGTGGTCACCCAAAGAGTGTTTCAGCTTTATAGATGAAACTAATAGCGTTGTGGAATGTCAAAAGAATCACAAGGTATTTAAAATCACAGATGTAAAGTTTGCTTAGATGTAAATATCTTAATTGCCAGGGATGTGTATTTTTTCACTGTTTAGATTGTAATGTGTGAAGAATACAATTGAATCTTACACATACAACTTTTGTAAAAGTAGTTCATTATCTCTTTCAAGTACTTGAAGCAATTTAATTGCTAAAATGACATTTGTGTCATATACGGAACTTTTATTTAGGTTTGAATCCCTGGCAATAACCATTTTCTGGACACTAGCCAGAAAGGTTAAGGTTTTCAGGTTAAGATCTAAGCTAATGTCAGAAAAATTAGCTAAACCTGTGCTACAATGTTTGAGGAACTTGAGTGGTCTTTTTGTTAGGTTGAAACTGCCAGCAAGGTAATCTGGAGGAGCCGTTTCCCCAGGTACGCTACATAACGGATAAATCTGGCTGTTAGCGTTCCCGCCTGATTTCAGCCCCCAAGTTCTGATCTGCAGCCAGAGCACTGTGTTTTGTGATCACGCTTCAAAGCAGAGCTGGAATGGAAGGTCCCTAGAAAAACCCCTGTATTTACACGCAATAGGAAAAGGTGACACCAACTCAATGCGTGCACTGTACACCTTAAGCTAATTTGGGCCTGTAACCCATTTGATAGAGAAGCATTTAGCTGGAGGAGATGTCTTTGAACTGCAAAAGTAAATTTTTTTTTTTTAAAGATGGTAGCTGAAGTTCATGCAAATACTCATTATAATATAGGTGTTGGCTTCAGCAACCTGCCCATAGGATAATTGGATAATTAAACCTTTTTTAAAGAAACCTGAGTAGGCAGTCTCATGCACACATAGTTTTCTTTGTTTTGCCTGAACTGTTGTGGTGAGAACAACAGCATTACATTGGTTTGCCCTAGAGCTTGTCACAAGGAATTCAGATACTGGTTTAGGGGGTTGTTCCT
This sequence comes from Cariama cristata, assembly GCF_000690535.1. Classification (NCBI taxonomy): domain Eukaryota; kingdom Metazoa; phylum Chordata; class Aves; order Cariamiformes; family Cariamidae; genus Cariama; species Cariama cristata. The sequence continues at coordinate 9,656 of NW_009610243.1, forward strand.
GGGCTGTCTGCTGCGTACACTTGGAGCTGGTGGGCTCTGTGTTGAGTGGTTACTCTGAAATCATGAAGCTGTAGCATGCCAATAGGATGAAGAATGGAAATAAACAGAGTTCCCAGGTGATACAATGAAATCATAAAGAAGGACCAACTTAAAAGTCCAGTCCCAGTCATAAAAAAGAGCAAAATTTTTCATACAGTTGCTGGAACTTACTGAAGTGGCAGCAGTGTAAAGCAAGGAGTTTTGGCTCTCTATACCTTACAGTGAATAAACCTAATGATGTTTTACTGATGTTTTACATCCTTTTTTTCTCGGAGTCCATTTAATACTTTTTTTTTTTTTTTTGTAAGGGGGTTGTGTGTATGTGGTCATATTCCCATTAGTTAGAAAGACATGTCAAACAGCATATTTTTGACTGCTCCACAGTAAGCAGGGGGGTGGTTTGGTTTTGTTTAGTTGTTTGTTTTTTTTTTTTTTCCTTTAAACCTTATGATATCCTGAGGAGAGTTTTCTGTGAGCTGGCAGTGTGATTTACTTTTTTGGAAGTCCTGCATAGAACTAGGAAAAGACATGTTATAATTTGTGGAGTGAGACATTTATTAATAGCTAGAACTAAATCTAAAAGTCAGGTTTTGTCTTTGGGTCTAACATCGCTATTCTCAAGCATTCTGCTTTGGCGTGGCTGTGGAATTGGAACAGAACAGGTTCATGCTCCGTTAAATGCCTGCGTTGCAGTGCTTTGTTTGAAGCAAAGGCAGAAAACTTGCAGTGACAAGCTTGGGTTTTATTTGATTGACCTTGAAAACTTCAAGTAAAGACGGTGGAAAGATCTGAAAATTGACCTTTTCATTATTTGAACGTTCCCTTGCAGCACTGAATACACAACCATAACAACGTTGTGCTGGTATAGGAGAACCGAAAAATTCAGTTGATCGGTCTAGTTCATTGTCCAAACTGAGTGAAATGCTAAATATAAATGGCATTTGAGAGGAAAGAGAAAACTGTATTTTTAAAATCCTTTAATACACAGTTTTAGCAATACAGATAAGGGAAACCTTCAAATATTCTATTTTCAAAGTGTCAGATGTACGTTTAAAAAAAATAAGACAATAAGGAAGAATTGGTTAAAAACTATCCCTTTTCCAATTCCTTGTGATATTAGAAACAAAAATTTTTAAGGTGATCTGGAGTAAGAAGTAACAGCAAGAAACTTACACAGAATTCATGCTCTAACCTATACATATGGGGTTTTAAGAAAAATTCAGACATAACTTTCACACCTTTTTGAGTATTATTCTGAGGTACGATGGTGCTTTACTTGGTCGAAGGAACAGTTTTCCCTAATGGAGTGTATAGACTTGTTCACAGACTTTTCATCATAATTTAAGAAAACTTTTGATAGCTTCACCTTTGGGAATGCCTTAAGCTGATTTATGTGTCCTGTAATTTAAACATAGATAGGATGAAATTTATGTCATTGTGTATTCTTTTTTTTTTAATATGGAATTACAGATTTTGCGTGGAGTTTGCTTTTTACACATTAGGAGATAAAATTTTGCAAGTTTAAGTTCTTAATGTTTGGAGTGTACTTGTTTCAAACGATACATTACTCAAGGTAAATTTCTAGCTAGATTTACTAGCAGTAGCTAAAAAAAGCTGTTGAATCCAACATAGCCTTGTATGTTCATATGATTAGTTTCCATATAATACGCACTTACAGGCTGTGACTTTTCATGCTTCCTTTATGCTGAATGTGAACTTTTTCAAAGATTGGAAAAAAGTCCATCTCGCCACCTTTGTGGGGAGGTACAAACCTCAGGTAGATTTTAACAGCGTGAGTGCCAGTAACAGGTTTGTAAGCTGGCGTTGATGTAACCAGGGCTTGAGAAAACCCACTCTGCTCTTGGTGAATGAGACGCTTGAGTAAAAGGCCATTGTCAATGCCTTCGTGAGTCTGGATGGCTTTTATTTGAATTAAATGATTGTAGCCTTCAAAACTTCCATCAAATACAAGCAGGTACCTCCACTTTGGTAGTGACAGGCAACTTTGTGCTTCCTGTAGCTATTTGGCTTGGTCAATGGGTGGGAGAGTGAAAACTGACCCGCCATGTTGGTGCTTAGCGCTGCTCCTAAAGTCCTAGCCAGTCTCTTTCCCGTTAATCCAAGTGAAATCATCGGGGGAGTGGAAGAGCTGACCATGAAGATTACTCTAGGGGGAAAGGCTTGACACAGAAGCAAAGAATAAGATAGGGAACAGTCTTTTGAACTGAAAATTGAAGGCAACTAAAAAAGAGGAAATCCCCCTAAATACTGACTGTGTAGGATGTGAATGGATAAATAATAATAGTCCAGAAGAGCTGGGAGTTACTCTAAGCTTTAATGTGCAAATATGATTTCTCTTGTTCTTTGTAGTGACGTTTTGAGCTCTTACTGAAGTTTTTCTTAATGTAGGTTACACACTACAAGCAATATCCACCTAATACAAGCAAAGTATATTCCTACTTTGAATGTCGTGAAAAGAAGACTGAAAATTCCAAAATAAGGAAAGTGAAATATGAAGAAACTGTTTTTTATGGTTTGCAGTACATACTGAATAAATACTTAAAAGGTAACTATCTCAAATTCCAGTAAAACTTTACCTGTAAATAAATATCTTCATTTTTCTGAAACCTGAAGTCTTACAGTTGAAAAAATTCCAGGTTACCTTGGTGTAGGTAGTGAAATACGTAAGATCTTATTTATGTGATTCTGACAATGAGATGTCCACCCTCATAAAATGATATTGACTTCTTAATTCAGACACCTCTTTACTATGTTTATTTATGCCAATAGTTAATTAAAAATGAAGAGGTGTTCATATCCCAGCTTCAGTGGACTGAACTGAAATGAATGGAAACAGCAAGACTGTGCATAGTATCATGAGAAGACAGAAGATTCAAAGGAAAATACATTTCGCATTTTGAACATAAACTCTAGTCTGTATTTCCTGGTTTATTTACTATATCAACTAATAACAGTTTTAATTTCCCTTAAATTTTGGTTGCCACCAGCTTAGATCATTGAATATGGCCGCTATGTGTGAAAGTGCTTTCAATATTGACAATTTTAAGAGTAACATCTGAAAATTCCTTGGTGCCACTTAAGATTTTGTTTGCTTTTTTGCATTATGTGCAAATGTCACCTGTTCTGACCTGAATGCAAGTTGAGTTCTGCCAAGCTTTAGAAGGAAGGCTGTAGTCATATGGCTTACATACCTTTGTCTTGATCCAGAATCCATAAATATTTCTGCCAAAGATTGGAATTCCACTATAATCAAAACACGTGATAATCTTGTTTCTTTTCTGTTCAGCAGTCTGAGGATTGTTCTGTATTGTTTCCAGTAGATGATTGGTCCTACAGCAGTAGCAATGCTTATTCAAATGAAGTGGTTAGTCTGTCAGTTCCTATCGGAAGGTGGTCGATCAAAGATTGGTTGCATGGCCTCTCCATGGGGATTCTCCCTGGAGCAACGTAGCTTAACCCTTGTGCTAGTCTGGTTATGTCTTGTTGCATATGCCAACTTGCACGATCATTACATTCCTCTGGGAAAAGCACTGCCATTAAAATTCTTGGCTGGTTTTTGACTGTCGTAAAAGAGTAGTAATCTCAAATTGTTCCTGAGTCACCTGTGAACCACAAGTGTATTCTATCCTGTTGGTTTCTCAAGCATCCTAACCTGTATAATAAATGAAAGTAAAATTTGGTTTTAACATAGCTAATATACTGCATTTGACATGTTCTCCATGTCTTTTGTTGGAGGCAAAGTGGCTTTTCTGTGTCTGAACCTTACTGTTATTTATTTTATAAATGGATGTATATTGTAAGTTTCTAAGATTTCATCTGTTTCTTAAACCACAGGTAAAGTGGTGACCAAAGAGAAAATCAAGGAAGCCAAAGAAGTATATAGGGAGCATTTTCAAGATGATGTCTTCAATGAAAAGGGATGGAACTATATTCTGGAGGTAAAAATTTATGAGAATAGCATGAGATCATCACGAAGGATTTGTGAATCAACTGTAGAATAAATACAGCAATCTCTCCTTTTAACCATGATAGTAAAGACTGGATAAATTTAGCTTTTTATGTTTAGCATACAGGGAGTAGCAGCTGTCAAAGAGTAATCATATAATTGTAATTCCTTAGAGAAAAGTAATTTTCATCCTTTCGGATGCCAAATACGGCTTTGCAGGTAATAAGGATTTATGGCTGCCGTCAGCCAGCTAGTGTAAGTGGGGGCTTGTTGGCAAGTCTCCATATGTAATATAGTGCTTAGTGGTTGCTTCTATCATTTACATTGCTTTCTGTAACTAATCATAACCATTTTTATTCTAATGCAGAAAGCATTACAACTTCTTTCGTGTGTAAATAGTTCCAGAAAATACATGTTTTCTTCAATTATTTCCTACATTTTTTTAAAGATACTTTAGTTGAACTTTATTATGAAATACAAGGCTTGAGCACTTCTGACACACAAATCCTTCCAAATTAAGTCTTTCCACAATTATCCTCTTTCCTTTTTGTTTAAAAAGGTGTCAGTCTTCAAGTAATTGCAAGCATCTCTTCTCTGTAAAAGCAGCAGATTCAGACTAATAACATTCCTCAGAGCTGTTCTAATCTCTGCAGATTAATTAAATGCTAAATTTCATTGTGAGTTCTAGTAAATGGATATTTTGGGCATTTGAAAACACAGTTTTTAGTTCTTTGCATTTATTTTTCCCTGGATACCCTGACTGTATGTATTTTATGGTGGCATCTGTGTATTAATGTATCTGGATGTCATCTTGCAACCAGGATGGACCATAAAGTGTGCAAGAGAAAAGTGAATTTCAACTAAATGTTGCAAATGGCAGCAAGGTAAATAAAACCACTGTTTTCTAAGAGGGAGTTATGGAGAGGTTTGTAGAGGACTTGCATCCATTTCAAATAACTACAGATGTGAATTAAATCCGTATTTGTGTTTAAGCTACGTTATACATTGGGAACTGCTCTCATCTGTATTTAAAGTAATCTTCATCCCTCTTTGGCTAAACTGAATTAATACACTTTTAATGCTGCATGTCTGTCCACACTGAGTTTTAACATGGATTATCTAATTCTGTTCAACTTTTGATGTAGTCAAAAGAAGCCTTCTTGCATATCCCCTGTATACATTGTTTATTCCTTTGTCAGATTTTCTTGTTAAAATTGTGCTTTTATATATATATATATATATATATACACAAATATGACTTCCACTTCTTGATCTTGGATGCTGATCACTTTCAAACTGGAAGTATATGTACCCTTTGGGTCCTTGTATGCCCTTATATGCACACAGAGACCCTGCTCCTGCTCACTGAATTCCTGTATATATTCACATACCTACCGCTGTTTGCTCTCTGGCTCTGTTACCTAATGTGTAGCGTTAGGTAAAGTGGAGGGAGCAATGGCTGTATGATTGAAGTGCCAAATTGAATTTGAAATGTACACACACGAATTTGTACTGAGAGTAAATGCATGAGTAAATACTGGTAGAGTGAAGAGGTGAAGGAGAGGAGTGGACTGCCTGGAGAAGAAGGGGTGATGGGAAGACTGGAAGTTGGTAGGAATTGATGATGAGTGACGGAGATGTAAGCCCTGAATTGTACAAGTTGATTCTACCTAAAAATTTTGAAAAGGGCTATAATACAGTGCTATGGCATGACCATAGTGCTTTTTTCTGTGGACAAAATCAACACCTATAGCAACTTTGAAATCTATTTTGTTTTTTCACTTAACTATACTTTTGTCTTCATTGAATCTTTAGCAAATTATTTTGAGCCATTTTGAAGGCTTTGTTGTTCTTTGTTAGTCCAGAACAGACATCTCCAAGTCTGACAACTAAACCCTGTGTGGTATATAAACACAATTTGCTTCAGTATGTTACACTTTCGAAGAAACTTTTTAACAGTAGTGTAGAAGAGACTTCGGATGTGTTTTGGGCACTGGAAAATATGTTTTGATGCTACTTAAGAATCTGTGTAATTTCTCTGAATTGATGCAATTTTTGTTGCCTTTAAAGAATATCTCATGAGAAGCTTTCTGTCAAAAAAATTAATATACAGAACATTTTAAGTATTATCAGTTTAGCTTGCAGAGCTCTTTCAGAAAGTTACAGTTACTCTAAAAGAGTTGTTGTTTGCAACTTCCTCTTTCAAAAGGCATTTTTCACACAATGTTTAGTCCTTCAGGGATGAAAGACTGAAACTGACAAAAGAATGACACTTCAAGATTAGATTTCATGTTTAGTGAATAATTGAGATGATAAAATATTCTTTAAAATAGATATGAAATGGATCCTGCTCTAATAAACTAAAAAAACACCTATCTATACTAAGGAAAACTAGAGGATTTTTTTTTTTAAAAAAAAGCTAAACTTTTTTTAGCTTACTTCATGTGAAAGCACTGAAGAAAACTGAGTAGCAAATATTTCTTGTTCTGTGGGTAGAAATTATGTATTTTTATAGAATATTTAAGCCGCCCTGACTCAATTTGTGTAAGGAATATAACTGATAATCATCATATGGTTTGATAAAGAGACCATTTTTTAGGTTACAGGATTTTCCTTGTTTTTTGATGAATGGGGATTTTTTCAATTTGGACTGGTGGGTATGTAAACAAACCAAATTATTTTTAGGATTGAAAGAAGCAAACCATAAGAAAGCTTTATCAGTAAACTCATAGCCTGACTTTCATCCAGTGCAGTCAAATAAGAGAGGTAGGTCCTAATCTTTTCTGTTGTCTAACAATATTCCTGTTTCTTACACAGAAATATGATGGCCATCTTCCTATAGAAATAAAGGCTGTTCCTGAGGGCTCTGTAATTCCCAGAGGAAATGTTCTTTTCACAGTAGAAAACACAGATCCAGAGTGCTACTGGCTCACAAATTGGATTGAGGTCAGTTTTGGAAAGTTAACATATTTTTTCTAAGTAAATATTAATGCATTTAAATTAAAGACTGAATCCCTTATTGGTTTAAGGGGAATCTCTGGCAGCTTTCATTTTCTGTTATAAGTAAGCCTGGATTCTTTTTTTAGTGCTCTTAGACAGACCGACCTTTTCCCCCTCCCTGGCAAGAGATTGTAATAATTTCATATGAAATTCACAACAGTACTTTTATCCACAAGGAGAGGAGGATGAGGGGCTTTGTGTGTCTGTAGCTTGGGAGCGATAATTCCTGAGATGGTCAACACCTGGCCTACCTTACAAAGGTATTATAAAGACTAATTACTTTAGCCCTAAAGTAAACTGTTGGAGGCATCAGTACTTTCTGAATGGGTGATGAAAATAAGTAGACCTTTCTGTGTCTGGTTAAATGACAAGTGGGGATTTTAAAGTCCTAAGCAAACATGCACCTAATAATGTGATGGGTTTTGGTTTAGACTATTCTTGTGCAGTCATGGTATCCAATCACAGTGGCTACAAACTCTAGAGAGCAGAAAAAGATTTTGGCCAAATATTTGCTAGAGACTTCTGGCAGCTTAGAAGGACTGGAGTATAAACTGCATGACTTCGGCTACAGAGGAGTTTCTTCACAAGAGGTAATACTACTTGTCTAATAATTTGTGACGTCTAATTGTTCTTCACTATAGAGGATTGTAGGATGTATCTGTTAACAACTGTGTCCCTGTTCAGCAGTGAAATTGTGAATGCGTAGAGCACTGTGTTTGGACTTACTGTGGAGAAAGGAGGTCTGGGTGGGGGACGAGTATGAGTGTGAACTGTAAGCACCAGACTGGGAGACCGTTTTTCTATATGGAAGCTGTCTTTTCTGTGTAAATGCATGAAGAGGGTACGGGTGAAACAGGAACAGAGTCAGAGTTTTGCTGTTACAAACTAGTGCTAGGCGGTGACTGGAATTAGGCTTCTATATTTGGCATGGCAACTGAAAGCTGCATCTTGTTCAGACTGCAGGAATAGGAGCTTCAGCTCATTTGGTGAACTTCAAAGGAACAGACACTGTAGCAGGAATTGCATTAATTAAAAAGTACTACGGTACAAAAGATCCGGTTCCAGGATATTCTGTTCCAGCTGCTGAACACAGGTAAGATATTGGGCTATTAAAGCCTTTTTAAAAATAGCTTAACCAAATGTAATGTTTTCTTACCATCTTTGTATCCAGAAATATTAAGCTGTTTCACTTATACAGTATTAGCCATGACTAATCCGGCTGTTGAAGCTGAATTTCCGTACTGATGCCTCTGTATGTTCCAGAGGCACAACAGTGGCATGGTTGTTCTTAACTATAAATGTGGTTTAAATGTTTTTAACTATAACCTTCTTATCAGCGTCTTAATTACATTTGGATGATTCTTTTTAGAATGGACTTGAAGGCTTACAGGTTAAAGTAGATATTGAGGATTCACATCAGGAACTTTAAATTTTAAACATAAAATCATAAAATGAAAAACCATGTAAGTTGCAATTCTGGACTCTCCCAGATCATGTTCTCCCTCCAGAAGAGACAGTTGCTCTAAAGCTTCCCATCAGCAGAACTAATTCAGCCAATGGTAAATCCTTGGTCTCTCACTAAGAATTGTGAACAAGTTTTTGAGAGTAAGGAACTGATCTTAAACAGACATTTGAAATTAAGAGTGCCTTTTTTTTTTTTTAATCCAAATCCTGTACAATATCAGGAGTGAATGCAAATCCTTGGATTTCACTTGCATGTCTGCGTACTGAAATGACCAAGAATATAAAGGAAGGGACGGCTGTGTTTTTCTTATTGGGCACAAAATCTAGTGCTTTTAAATGGTGAATACTTCCACTTAGGATTGCGATACAGATAATAGAAAGGCTTACATGAATAGCCCTCATAGGGTAGTGATCATCTTTAAAGGAACACTGCTTCATATAACTTTCTGGACAACTGCTATAGTGCTGTTCTAGAGCTCCTGCTTCATCAGTAGAAGTGACAAGTTTTGTCTGAAACATCTTTACTTAGCTTAATACTACAGTTAAACAAAAAAAATGATGGCTCAAACAACAATAAAGTTCTTCGTAATGAAAGCAAACACATGGAGTCAAGAGAACAAGTGTCTTTTGCACAGCATATTGAAGTGGTGGTATGAGAGCAGCTTCAACTGCCCTGGTTAAAGTTTGCATTGCCAAATGCAGACTGCAGTAACCTTTTCCACCTTAATACACCAAAAGAATCTCATGCAAAAGACCAAATTTTTCCAGATTTGTTACACTGTTCCACAACCTCCAATGTGAGGTTGTGTTGTGAGTGTGGTCCTTGCCTCTGGCATGATACCAAGGCTGTTCCTTGGACTGCCCCAACCCTTTGAAACAAATTTTGTTTTGTCTCTTCACTCGCTGTGTTCTGGGGCTTGTCCACACAGTAGTTAATGCTAGCATTTTACGGTAAAGATTCAGTGCCCACTAGCTCTTACTGCACACCTATGCTTTGCATGAGAGCATTTTTAGGCATTCACACACAAGTTAATAAAGTCAGTTATGTCACCTGGTCTGTGACAGCCACATACAGAACAGCTACTGCAGATCAGCTGGCATTCAGTAACTTACTGCCTCTTGTAGCAACTCTGTTTTATGTGCTTGCCTGTACCCTTGTACCAAGGGTAATGCCCTGAGGTTCCTCTAGAAGAATGTTTGTATGAGTGAGCTTAACAGTTTTATATCATTATTAAAAAAGAAAATAAATTGTGTTTTCTTCTAAGCTTTTTCTAACATACGCTGTTAGTTCTCTACTTCCCATTTTGTAGTCTGAAGTTGCCAGAGCAGATTTTCTGTTCTTGCATCTGTAGTTCCCTGTTTGAATTGCAGATTTAAAAGAGAAACTCTCACAAATGTCTAAAACAAAAAGCAAACAAACAAAAAAACCAAAACCAACCCACAAACAAAAACAGACAAACAAAAAAATCACATGGACATGTGAAAGAAGTTTCATGTGTCGAGTGTTTGAGTTACCAAAGATAAATCCAAGGTGCTATTTATTTAGTATATGGTATATTTACTACCCACACAACCCAGAACTGATAAGCACATAGTTTATGCTGTCTTGCAATCATATTGCCTACTGTTATCTTGAACTGTTGCTGTTAGGAAATATAGAATGTGTTATTTTAACATATAAATGTTGCTTTAATATGGATTTTTTGCTTGACCTTACAGTACCATAACAGCTTGGGGGAAAGATCATGAAAAAGATGCTTTTGAACACATAGTGACACAATTTTCTTCAGTGCCTGTATCTGTGGTTAGTGACAGCTACGACATTTACAACGCCTGTGAAAAAATATGGGGTGATGACTTAAGGCATATAATTGAAGCTCGAAGTCCAGAGGCACCGCTTATTATTAGACCAGATTCTGGAAATCCCCTTGACACTGTTTTAAAGGTAATGCTTTCTTGAAGTCATTTGTACAGAGGATTGGGAAGGGCAATTGTTTGTTTTGTAATGACTGGTTAACAAACATAGGAAACAACGCTGTGACTTGGTATGCATAGTATATAGGTGATGCTGGATAAATTTGACCTATGAAAAATGTAAGCATTTGCCTCATCTCAATATAGATATGGAAATTCTTTTGTGGTCTGAATAGTTTAATCTTTTTCATCAAACCCATTCTTGCATACAAAGCTTTTACAACAGTTACCAATTTTGCTAGTATGATGATGCTGGAATGATTCTATATAGAGAAACTTTCATCACTTAATAACAAATACAATAGGAAACAACTTGAGTATTGATAAATGCCAGGCCAGTAAAACTTCTTACCACCAAGTTTGGGAATCTTGGCATCCTGTATTAATGTAATTCGTTGGTTTATGCTACAAATACAAGTTTAGCACTCTTCTCCCTAATGATGTGCATTTAAGTCAGTGGCACATGACCTCCAAGTTCAAAAATGTTTCTTGCCTCGTAGCTCTTTAGAGAGCATAATGATTGTTGCAGTTTTATAATAAAAGCTGTTGATACCTCTGAATTTGAGTAGCTGTCAGCACTGTTTTAGTAAGAAAGTAGGGGAGATTTTAGTTATGTTGGTACTCTATCAAATTAGATCCATACAGCTTTAACACTTTTTGTTTTTTTTTTTCCTTCTTTGGGACAAGGGGCATATCACAAATAGGACCTTTGAATAATCTTTATCAGAACTGATAAGAAAAACTCCTAGCTGCAGTGTTTCATTTTAATTATTGGTGGCTAACAAAATCTCAGAAAACTGAAAGCCTCATCCACTGTCTTAAGGGAGGTCAAAAGAAGAGCAGAATCTTCAGTTAACACATTTAACAGCAAAAACTCGCAGGAAGCAAAGAGAGAAAGGAGGGAAGAATGGTTCTGATTAACTCTTGGGTACAAGTTCATAAAGGTCAAATGGTCTGTGACTGCTTTAATCCAATGACTTCCACCACAATGGCTGGCATGGGTTTTGTTTGTGTGCCTACGTGGATAGATTTAGAACATGATATGTGGGTATATATATGGATTTTTCGCTTTCAGGGGAGAGAGAGAGAGAGAGAGCACACATGACTCAAATGTGGAAATTGTGTTTCTTTATTGGAATGGCAGGTTTTTGTTTTTATTTTTAATCTGAACTATCTCCCTTCTCTTTTCAATAGGTCTTGGAGATCTTAGGGAAGAAGTTTCCCATTACAGAGAACTCAAAAGGCTACAAGTTGCTGCCACCATATCTCAGAGTTATTCAAGGAGATGGTGTGGATATCAACACATTGCAAGAGGTAGGAGATCCTGTTCATGTGTCAGGGTGACACTGGCAATGTTGATATTTAATCTGGACTCTGTTACAACTAGTCAGATGTTGCAGCAGAGACTGCTGACCCCACCCTGCCCTTCATTCCAGACACTGGCGGCAATATCCTAATGTGTAAAACAAATTAATTAAAACTCCACAAGGAATTATTAAAATACATAAAAAAAACTAAAAAGCATTTCCTAATCCTTCTGTTGTAATCCGTCTCCTCCCACTGTCTCTCTTTTTGTTTTCATCCTGCTTGTCAAGTCTAATTCAGATCAAAATCTGGCAGTGTTTGCTCCTTTCATTGATATCGAAGGCACACTGCATGATTGTTGTGCTGTAGTAATAGCAGTAATGAACTGGCTTGGCTCATTTGTTATGTACTGTCTGAAGTGTGCTTGCACCCAAATATTGAAGGTGTAGTTTTGAAGGAGACTTTTTAAAAACAAGGATGAGGGAGGTGAGTTCATTGATTTGGCAACTAGTGGAATATAGATTGTTGAAAGCCCAGAAAATACATATAACAGATTATAGTCAGATGTAACCTGAGTCAAAAGTGTGCTTTCATCAAGACTAAAATTGGTTATTTAGTAGATGCTGCATGCTTGAAACTAGTTATAAATTCGCCACTATTGACTATATGGAGATGCTAGGTAATATAATGTGGTTGCAAAAGTACAGACTGCAGTAACTATAGATGATGAGGGGCATGTAAAAGGAGAAGGACTTGACTTTACCAGGTTTGTCCTGGATCATTCATCTTCAGCTGTATTAGAGTTCAAAACCAGAAATAAATTTGATAAATTTAAGATTTATTTTACTCAATTTTATTGATGCTTGTCTTAGCTTTCAGGATTGACACATCCTTAGATTCTTCTTAACAAAGTTGTCTTTTGCTGCTCCTCAAAATTAGGAGTAAGAGAGACATCAGGCTTGTTTTTTAGTTAGTCTGAAACTATCTGTGTATCTAACATCAGCACATAATGTGAACCTCAAAAACAGAACTCACATTTGTCACTCAGATCCTTAGAGAGCAGTTAATACTGAGATTGTTACCTGATATGCCGACTGTAGTGCAGTCATGCGCTACAGTTTTGTTCCTCCTCCAATAGCCTTTAAAGCAAACTTTATTTTACTTTAATTCTTTTGTCCCATGTGGCTTCTTGAGAATATACAACTGTGCTAATGTGCTTAACAGAACACCAGCATGAGACATTAATAGCTGGAGAGAAAGTGTTATCATTAGATACTAGGGGAAGAGAATTTTGGTGGGTTTTTTTGGTTTGTTGTTTGGTTTTGGTTTTGTTTTTTTTTAAATAAAGTGCTTGTTCTCAAGAACCATTTAACAGGACTGAAGCCTGTGTTAGGCAACGTAAGTTGTGGTTGAGATTTTCATGAATCATGACAGGAAAGAAAATGGACTATTAATTCTTTCTTGTAAGGAACTCAAAGGTTGCTTTCTGTAAGTTGTACTGGTCAAAATTCAAGGATGCTCATATAGCATCTGTTGTAATCAAAATATTAAAACTAGTATTTAAAATCTTTACATTAGAGGAAAAAATGCACTGCTCCTCAGGCTCTAAATAGAGCAGGAAAATAATTCCAGCAGCTAATTGGAGAGGATAAGAGGCAGAAGGAGCAATTCTTTGTTCAGATGATTGCCTATTTGCATATTTTCCTCATCAAACTGTAACTGATTATGAGGAAAAGTCTACCTGTAATATGTAGTAGAAGAGAATTGAAGATCCAGTTCCACGAGATGTACTGGGCAGACGTAACTCACTGCTGCCTGGTGGCTGCCTTCTCATCATGTCTCATCCTGACTCTGTAATCTTGCTGTGCACCTCATATCAGCTTTGGTCATTGAACCACTGCTCATTAAAGTAATGTAGCCTGCACATGTAGCAGCAAACTAACTCAGCCAGAAGTTATCAGTTTTGTGGTTTAGTGAGTTAAATTGGCCCAAAAAAGGGGCCAGTACTCACCAGCACAATACAGGAGAGAAAATAAACTGTTGTTTTGAGCTGGGAGAAGCAGGCAGGAAGGAAAGAGACACTTCTCATTTAACAGCAGCAAGTTACGTTGGACCAAAAAGACTATGATCTTGCGACCTAATTTTAGCCATGTTTAAATTTCATGGATCTCTTTATCCCCTTACGTCAGCAAAACCAAGGTTACCATGCTGACTTTTGGAAGACTGGGTAATAGCTTGCCATTAAAAAGAAAAGAAAAAAACAAAAAAACAAAAAAACACCAAAACAAAACACACACACCACCAAAACCCACAACAAAAAACAAAACACCACTCCAAAACCAACCTAACCCTGAAGTATAAGTCATCCTTTTAAAAAAGGAGCTTACAGGAACAAATATGAATGTATTGCTGTGGCCATCTTTTTTTCCCCATCTTATAGCCTATGCAAGCCATTCTAATTACTTCATATCAGTCTTAGATTCTAGGCATGATTTGTTGTTATGGACCAGATGAAAGGTAATGGGTACAATAGGAAAATCTGGAATGAGTAATGACCGATCAGTCTCATTTAACTATCCAAACTAGCTGAAACAACATTATAGAAAACAACTCAGAGTATAAACTGGATTTTAAAATTCTTTGTTTTAATAGGGGATGCTGGTAGAACAGGTAAGGAACCTTTTCTGACTTTCTTCTAGCATTTTCACTTTTTAAAATCATTCCAATCTGCTAACTCCACAATATACTACACTTTCAAAGGATTTTCTTTGAACATTCAATTTCCAGATGTCTGTAAATTTTTGTACAGAGAAAAATCCTCTAATCTAGAGTCACAGTCGATATATTAATCATGCTCATAATGGTCAGAGGAAGCTGGTTAAAACCTTGACACTGAACTGTTCTCCCTGTATAGGTTTGAAGGTGCGAGATGAGAAAATCTTCTCTATTGTTTTCTTTTGGAGAAGGCTTTAGTTGTTTCGTATCTCCCTTTTTTCTTCTTCCCTATTACTGCTTCTGTTTGTCATTGCTTCCTCATACCAAAGGAAGCTGTTATCCAGGCCTCTGCTGCAGGTCACTGGTAGAGTCAGAGCTGTCCTTCAATTTAGTCTTGATTTCCCTTCCCTTCCACCCCTCACCAGCCAAAGATCAGTCTGAGTAAGGCGATCCCTTGTCAAAGAGTGGAAAGGTGGAAGCCAGTTCTTCACCCAGGGTAAGTGAGGAGTTGTGCCTGTGGCACAAGATGAACAAACCCTCTGTAAATGAGAGCAGGAACACTAGCTGAAAGGGGGTTCACATTTCTTCTCACCCAGGCAAGAAGGTCAAGTGGCCATGGCCCAGCTACGCCATTCTCATACTAGCATCTGTTAACCTACAAGTATCAGTGAACGTGAAGTCTAAGCATCATGTACCTTGGTAGGCTGTTGTTTATACTGGATAGTTTGTGCTACATTTTGCAGGCATGTTCAGGCAGGTTCAGTTCAGTTCAGACCTGATCTATAAAACTGGATAAGGAAAGAAGTAGAATACATTGGCTCAGGCTTGGCCAACAGTTCACATGGCTTCAGGCTTGATCAGCATCTGGACAGAACTTGATCAATCGAGTCCAGATGGAGTTTACCTACATTTGCCACATGAAAAGACTGCGTAGATAAACAGAGTCAGTATCCAGGCCCAGTCAAGTCTGGTTTCTTAGGTACTATTGGGCCTTAAGTAGAGTGTATACAAAATCACTTTTCTTACCGTTGCTTTGTCATCTTCAGTTACTTCTGAGATGCTTAAGGGAGAATTTAATTCATTGCAATCCTTTATACTCCCTGAGTAGCCCGTTTAACTGCTTCCAGGAGAACCTAATCAGCTGAAAATAGGGATTCCTTTCGTGCATCGTCACTGTCTGAAAGGGTATGACTCCTGCTGAGAATTGTCACATATGGAGCAGGTATTTGTTCAGGATACAAAGCTTCTAAAGGGTTCTCTTAAGTGAAAGTCATGGTGGTAGGGCCTGAGAATATGTTTCATTTGGCTTCTTGGATGAGGCTAAGCTGGTACCATAAGAATGATGGAAACTCACTGATGAGATCTTTACTGGGGAAATCTCTACTAAAAATGTAGTGGGAAGGTGTTCAGAGCATACCCTCAAAATGTTATGGCTCTGCAGTCCCCCCTTCTGTTGGCTGGCCTCTGTCAGGTGTTCAGATTGAGAGTATCTGTGAGTAGACAGTCTGCATGTGACTAAATGGATGAACAAAATGCTTTTATTTACATTAGCTACCAGTTTGCCACTGTCTGAAGTTGGCGTTGTCTCTTTTTTCTTTTTTTTTCCTTTTCTTATGAATGAAGCTTTAATTTTGCCTCAGCTGTCCCTTAACAGTGGCTTGACATCAGTAGCTCCTGAAACAGTCCTGTTCACTGTTACTCTGGCATTTCTTTTTGATGCAGGAGGCTGAGACCACACAAAAGGTTACCAGATTTCTGACAATGTTGATTTTTGAAACTCTGCACTGTTCCCCATAGATTATATCCTTCCATTCTGCTTCTCACCTTCCTTTTTTTTCTAGATGGATGGAATTTTGTTATTTCACTCACTCTGAAGTTTTCTCACCCGCTTTTGGTGGTAAAATAGTAACAAGATAGGAGTTCAAACACTCTCTTATTGGGGCTACAACCATCATTTCAGACTGTCATAAGGGTAACAGGTCAGGGAAACACACCTTGGCCATTTATGAGCATGACTAAACTAGGACCCATTGCTCCAGGATAGAGGATGTCATGTTTGTCTGGATCGAATGAGGGTGTGGGGGATATAATATAGTAAGTTTGAACATGAGTGTTGATAGCAGTGCAGTTCGCATTGATCTGTACCTGCCTGAGAAGGTGGCAAAGCAAACTTTTTGAGCAGCTTTATGTATTTCCATTTCCTGTGTTCGAAATTGCTAATCTAATTCTAGTCAATGTGACTTTCAGGAGAACTGCTCTGTTGAAGTCATTGGTCAAACTGGGTGGTAACTTTCTGGAGTTGATGAGCAAGATGACTTCTTTGTTTCAGGATACATGCTGTGCTTTGAGGTCTTCCCGTAATTCTGGGAAATTGGAAGGCTCTGAAATACTGCCATGAAGTCTTTTGTTTTCTTTAGAGCTCTGATTGTTTGGGCATTGCATTACTGTGCTACCTTAGTTTGGGAAATATGTATGCTGGCATGATAATAGTTTTATAGCAAAAGCTTTCTATAATTATGCCATGCTGGAATCACAAATAAAAATGCATAAGTATTGACAGAATTGTTACATACATCTCCTGGAAACTGAATGTTAGTTGGTTTAATTGTCTGTAAAAGCATCTTGTTTAAGTAGTATAATATTTTTATGGAAAAATGACGTGGCCTAAAAGTATGCTCCATCATAATTTATTTTTTTTTCTTGTTAGATTGTGGAGGGAATGAAGAAGAAGAAATGGAGTATTGAGAATATTGCCTTTGGATCTGGTGGAGCTTTGTTGCAGAAACTAACCAGAGATCTATTAAACTGTTCCTTCAAATGTAGTTACGTGGTGACCAACGGTCTCGGGGTATGTCTCTGTACAACTTCTACCATTATTTTTTTAATAGAGGCCTCCCCACTTGAAGACCTGTTTGACATTTCCTGTTACATTACCACCATGTGCATTAGGAACACAAGCCCCACAAAGCCCTTTTTCTTTTAAAAAAATACTCTTTTCATTTTAGGTAAATGTCTTCAAGGATCCGGTTGCTGACCCGAATAAAAGGTCAAAGAAAGGCCGACTGTCATTGCATAGGACACCTGCTGGAGAGTATGTGACGCTTGAAGAAGGCAAGGGAGATCTTGAAGAGTATGGACAGGTATGAATTTCCAAAATGTGTTACATCAGTGTTCATGCAAAAATAGACTGAGAAAAAGCAGGTTCTAACTTAAGTTCCAAATTTATTTTTGATTGTCTTTTTGTTAGGCTCCCATCTTACTACCTTAGAAGTGTCCCCAGTGCCAAATTCAGTAACAGCAGAATATAGAATGTTCGGGCTTTACAATTAGAGATCCTTGTCTTTTGTTTGTCATCAGAAACCAGAGAACATTGCTGCTTTTTCCCAAAACTAATGTTTAGAATAGATGCTAGCCAAGTAGTTTTGTATGGGCTATATTGCACAATTTGAGTAGTGGCCTGAATTGGAGGTGGGAGAGGAACAGACATAACTAAAATTTGCTTCTACTTCCCCACTGAGATTTTTAAATAGTTCCTTCAGGTGTTTATGCTTGTTTTTATAGTTGCCCAGTTTTCAAAGATGTAAATGTAAATGTAAAGCAGGAATTCAGTTTCCCTGTTAATTCTTTACAATTGCAAAATGAAATGCTATTTCAGTTAAAATAAGTACAAGCTCTATGCCAATCTCAGGCTTTCAGTTTGATATCTTATGTTTTTGGTGTGCAAGCAACAAAATGTTTAACTGCATGTTGAGCCTCTTCCTGAATTAAGAGGACTGAAAATAAGTTATCGAACTGCACTTCAGAAGCTGGAAGTTTCTTGAGTTTTCTAGTATACAGAAGCACATTTCTGTGCTACTAGGCAGAGGGATACTACCAGGCATACTGGTTTATGCAACAGTAAGCATAAAACTGAGATCTCTGAGAAATTTCAAGACAAGAAAAACTGAGTTATATACACTGTAGATAATGTGCTCTCGATGCAAAGATCTAACAAAAAAAGACTGTCAAAGTTGTATATACACATATGCACGTAGATATGTTTGTGATGAACATTTTGTGTGTGTGTGTATATGTACATGTAGAGAGGGAAGGACCTAATGGTGAGAAATTTCAAAACAGATCACAAGACTTTGGCCCTGAAATTAGGCAATATATAATTCCCTCGTTTTTGACAGGTGAAATAATTCCTTAAAAAATCTTCTATCCTGGGGTGTTAGAGAGTATTATTTGTGTAGTACAGGTTCTGGAGCTTCCTGGGAAATGACAGGGAAATGTGCTCTTTTGTGGGCCCATTACCCTAAAGCCACAGGTCCTTGCAATGGGTCATCAAGCATAGCAACTGTTTAACATTGCTTTTGCGCTAACTTTTCGGTACAAAGCTGTGCTTATTGCTCTTTGAGTGTGCTTTTTGCAAGCACTTCTTGATACCCTGTTTTACAAAATATGTGTGCAGATGGGACTGTGAAGATTTTTTTTTTTTTAATAGTTGCTCTAGAGGAAATAAAGATTTCATTCAAACCTCTGTAATTGAATTGTATTTAATTGGTTAGGTGTTGCCTTTCTTCCTAGGTGCTCTAGCAAGGTATGTTTATAGTGTGTGTGTCTTTGGCTTTGGCCAGATGTGGACAACTCACTTGGGGACTACTCAGCACAAAGATTCTGTCTGTGCCCAGGATGGCCTAAATCCTATCTTCTGTCTAACCATTAGTGAAAGGTGTTAGAAGAAGCTGTAAAGATTTAGTATCTTGACAGTCTAAAGCTCTAGTCTTGCCAGACTTGGTTTAGGTGCTTACTTTTGAGTTTGTGCAACCTATGTTGTTTGTTCATTTGCCAAATCACTCTTGCTAAAACAGTGGTGTTTCTTGCAGGATCTCCTTCATACAGTATTTAAGAATGGAAAGGTAACGAAGTCATATTCATTTGATGAAGTAAGACAAAATGCCAGGCTGAAGAACAGTGAACTAGAAATGGCGTCTCACTAAGTTTCATTCCATGTCTGTGTATGTGTGTGTGTAACAAGTACGTACTGCATAGCTACTGGGTTTATTGTACAGATTTGTGCGTTTGTGTTTTATGACATTGTAGCCAAATTATTTGTTGGTTTATGGACATACTGCCCTATCTTTTGCCAGTCTTTAGAAGAGATGAAATCAGGAAACGGTACTTACATTGTAAAACATATTTAATGCTAAAGTGTGCTTTTTAGGGCCCTTTGCCAGTAGTGATTCAATCTGGTATTGATCTTTTCACAAATGAGACAGAGCTGAGAGACTTTTTTATATATAACAGAATATCACAAAATGGATTTACATAAAATTATCATGATTGCTTTATGTTTATATTTAACTTGTATTTTTGTACAAACAAGATTGTGTAAAATATATTTAAAGTTTCAATAATTAAGTCTTTCCAACTTTTCATGATTTTTATGAGCACAGACTTTCAAGAAAATATTGGGGGGGGAGGGAATCCATTGCCTTTTGTCCATTAATCAGCAAATAAAACATGGCCTTAAAGTTTGTTGTGACATTGTACCATTTGACGACTAAATCAGGACTCGTATCTCCCTAAGATCCAATAGAATTGCTGACCTCACCGTTTCTTGTAGTTTTCTGTATTAGTAAATCTGCATTAAAGAAAATTACTGTTCTTACTAGAAGGTTTAGGTACTACAGACCTTGCTGGCACAGTAAGGTATGTAAATGAAATGCCAAATTTGAAAGGATTCTCTACTGCAACTTAACTTGCCAAGTCTGTACCACTTGGCATATGCACCTCAATATTTTAAGAGTAAAGTTTTTAAGAGATCTCCTCTTCCACTAGAGAATATATGTGTAAAATACTGAAATATGGAAGCGGTGTATTTTAAAGTAATTACACTTCTGGGTTTATTTTTCATATACTGTAAGTGACATGACTTTAAAGCAAAATACTGGACTGGGTAGTGCACTTTTTTACTTTTTTGTATTTTTTTCATTGATTTGCCTTTTGTCAGACTGGATGTTAAATTGTAAAAATGTTTAACTATTTTTGTTAGCAACTTTAATAAAACTTTATGCTAGCCAAACTCCTACATGAATGGCAGACCTGTTTCCCCTTCTCGCCCCGTCTCATTTGGGTGAGGAGGGGCTTTTATTTTGCAGAGGGTAACTGTAAAACAATATGCTTGAGAGAGACTTTGGAACTGTCTGCACTTGATTGTATTTGCTCTCTGCATATGCTTGATTTGAGTATCTGCTGGAAAAGAAAACTGTTGAGGATTTTATTTGAGAAGCTATGTAGTAACCTCTGAAATGTTTGATAGTACTGTAGGATGGCTCTCGCTAGAAAGTACCTCCCTTACTTAAAAACAACAGCAAAAGCAAACGGTTCCTATGTTATGCTGGTGATCAGCTATCAGCCAATGGCTTAAAATACTGATGTAATTAATGCTTCTAATTAGTAAATGATGTTACAGAAAAACATTAGGGGTCCTCTAAAATAATTCAAGCCTACAAAATTTTATAAAACGTGCTTTTAAAGGAAGATTGAAAAGCCATACTTCATTGTTCTTCTTCTCTTGCCAAAAAGGGCCACATCAAAGCACCCATAATGTTTTCAGGGTTTGTGGTTAAGACGTTTATGCCCAGTCTCAATAGTTCTTGTTAATAAAAACTTGTTTTCCACTTGTAGTGTATGTAATTATACATTTAAGTGATGTATTGTTTCAAAAGTAGTGCTTTAGTAAGACTCTAAATGCTGACCTTTCACACTGAGGAACTGCCTTCCCTTTGCTATTAATGATATTGTTTGTATTTGGCCAGGAAAGATTTTAAATCTGGACCTAGGATCAGTAGCAGGTAAATAGTACAGAGCCTGTGTCACTCCTCCATATGTGTACTAGGGAATTTTATGATGTGTGGTTTGAAAAAACAATAAAGTAAATGCTGCTTTCATTCTGTACCAATAAAAATTTTGATAACTATTGACTACCCATAACTGATATTTTTGTACTTGAGAACTGAGGATATACTGTGGAAGCACTGTTTTCTTGTGTACCATGAAATACACTAGTTCAGTATAGTCTAAAACTTTTAGTTTATTAGTTGGAGACTTGAAGCAAATTGTCTGCTTGTGCGTGTCACTTTCAGACAGTTGTCATGTCACTCATTTTATTAAATGTTAATATATTTAAAAGGGGGAAAAAAGAAAAACACCTGGTGCTATTCAGACCTAAATATGTGTCTCTGTTTTTGGCGGTTTGACATTCTGGGCATCAAGGAGTTGACAGATATGACTGCAGTGCTTGAACCATACAATATCCTAATTCTTCCACGTGAAAGCAAACAGCATGTTTAAGTTTGCTTTAAATTACTAGATTTGTAGTCATTGATATATTTTAATTATCCCCATTTCATAATATAATACAGTATTTGTATTTAAAAATAGGAATTGGGAATTTTGTGTTTAATACTCTTATTTGTAACCATATTTAGCATAAGAAATGGGTTTTATAAGACTATTTTTTTTTTTTCCTTCAGCTGCATGATTATGAAAAGATGCTTTTTTTTGGTACTTTGAAAGATCTGAGGAGAGAACAGAAGAGTACTTAACTGTTTGGTTTGCCAAAATCAAAACAAAGCTTAAACAGTTTTTTCTTATAGGTTTTTACATTCCTTCTTAACCTGTTTAGTGAAGAATAAATATTCCTCACTCAAATCCTCTGTTAAAGTAATTTTAATGTACTTGGCATCAAATACCGGTATGTAATACACATGGAAATAAAGTTTAGTTCTGGCAGTGAAAATAATAGCCATTTGACTGTGTCTTAAAGTTGTGATGTTGGGCACCAGATTTCCTTCCTGTGCTCTCCGTTGCCAAACGCAGACCACAGCATAGCTGTGCTGTCATTGCAGTCCTCCGTAGGAGAGCTGCTCAGCTGGCTTGCCTGCAGTTTGTGGTTAAGTGGTGGAATTTACAGTCAGCTCGATTCTAGAGAAGAGAAGGGAAACTGGGCTCTTTTTTTTTTTTTTTTTTTTTTTTTTTTTTTTTTTTGGGGGGAGGGGGCATGACCACATCTGTGCTTCAGCATCTTGCCTGTTTGTGCTTGAAAATGAAGCACTTGTAATTGAATTTGATATAAGGAATTATCTATTTATATTTGACATAATCCTTTCTCAAATGAAGATTCATTATTTAAATTTTACCTCTAAAGGCACTAAAAATGCTTGTTTAAAAGCACATTAACCAAAGATGTTGCAGCCTTCAGTTCACTTCAGTATCTGTCAAAAAATAATGTCAGCTCTTCAACAGAGAGAACATTTCATGTCCCTTTGGACAGGATTTTCATAGTTAGAAGTAGTTAGATTTTTAACTCCTATGTAACTTTAAATTGCAGAGAGTACTTTACAAACACAGACACTGTTAGCATGGGTGTATAATGCACCTAGTGTAAAGATGATTTGTTGTCATTTGTTGCTGGTCCCTTCAGGTCATACTGTGATGTAAAAAGGGGCTCTTGTAGCCTACAATAACGGCCTTTTAGCACTTGAATTTAAAGTCTCTGTTACATTATCTTTACAGAGAAGATGCACAGCCTAAGTGGTAGGCAGGCCTCTTCTTCCTCCCTTCCATGCTGGTAGAAACCTCCAGGTACAATGCTCCAGCTTTTCTGACTCTGATCAGCCTTTGTGCAAGTTCAGTGATCACCAACGGTGAGCGTGTTCGTGTGTGGTACGTTCCCAGGTCATCGGGCAAAGGAGTCTGCAGGGAAATTCCAAGGCTCCGACTGTACAGGAGAAGGCAAGGGCCCCACTAATGTGTCTCTTATGTCCTCCAATTCTACTGTAATAAATAAAACAATATCTCTGCTGAGCTACTCAAGGCAGGAACTGTGAGGATGCGTTCGAGCAATGGTAATTTCATCCCTACCTGGTAAGGTATGGGGGTTCTTTTGTCCATGAGAGCCCATCGGTCCTGTAGGTGTGCACCTGCTCTGTGAAATTTGTAAATGCTTGAGTGAAAGATGATCCTCTTGTCTTAAACCTGGCAGATAGAGGCACCTGATGTAGAGAGCTGCATGCCTTCTAAATAACCTGATGATCAGAAATAAGGAAATACTGAGATTAAAGATGCTCTGTAAAGTCACTCTTACTGAAATCACAGCTGTTAACCATGGATGTTACGTTCAGGTTTGTTTTTTTTTTCTCATTTTACTAGTAGCACAGCTGACCTTGTTAATGATTTTAAAACACCCTTCACCGTTATCTAAAGATGTTTGGGTTTAATTAATGGTAAGGCTTGAAAAGCACTTGGCAATAAAGCATTTCCAAAAAGTATTTTCCTGTGGCACAGTATTTTGTTGAAAGGTACCCTGATTTCTGCTTTAAATAATCCAGAGCAATTCAAAGGATACAGGAGTGAAGTCAGCAGGATTCTTCTCAAGTAACATATTTTGTTCCGTATCATTTCCTTACTAATCTTTATCCGAGTACTCCTAACTGCCTTTTGAATAGAATTTCTAGAATTTTCAATTTATGGTGAGGTTTCTTTGAATTAGAATTGTAGTCTTCTCTCCTGCTCCTGGCTGGAGCAGCGAGGTCTCTTAAGGACGGATAGGGAACCATCATGCCTCCAGCAATGTTTTTACTTGCCTCTTATACAACTCTTCTGAGTAGAAAGGCAAGTTTATTGTTTGTTTACCTTTGAGCCAAAAAATCAGAAAACTTGGGTTGTGTAACTCCTTTTTTTTTTTTTTCCCAGTAATTTAGATTGTTTCTAAATCAATTCAAGCTGTTTCTAGATCATTAGATATATTTACACAAGCATATTCTAATTTATTAATATATGTAAATATTTACATTTTCTTATGCTTCATCAATTAATATTGGTCTATGAGACCTGAGGATCTGATTCTTGGTAGTTGTTCCAATGCTTGTGTCAAGTAAACATATTGTATGTAACCAGGTAATTATTGAAAATGGCTTCAGAATTTTTTATAATTACGATACTTAGGGAATTCAAGTGGGTAGATAAAGAAAGCATGGCAGGATCTGAGGGCTGGACATTTTCACTACTTTGTCACTAGTTTAGGTTATTAGTGTAGCTATTTAAAGCTTTTACATCACCTTTTTTATACAAAAGGATATGAGGAAACTCAACATTTTATAATGGCTGAGTAATCATATCACGAAAATATTCATAAAAGCGATACACACTCATGTCAAACCAACTGTATGTATCTTCTAAGGTAAAGTGAAGAACATCAGTCTCAAACTTCCTTCCCTGTCCCTCAAAAGGGAGAAGAAAAAATCTATTTTCTCGGAGCATTGAGATGCAGTTTCCTCAGTTTTCCGACTGTGAAGGTAAGGCTGACATGCTCTTCCCTTTCAAGGAAGTTTCCCCTATTCCAGAAGATGCTACCCTATTTTAAGCATAAGGAACTGCAGCTCATTGTTGGGTATGTCAGAAGGATGGCATACCCCAGCAATTTAAGAGGATAATCTCTGGGTGAAATGGGTTTGGGTAGAGATATAAGTCACAGAAAGGTCAGAGCATGAGGACTAATCTCCCTCTGGTGAGGGTGCCTCCCGTGATTTCTGTCGCAGCTGAGCAGGTTCAAGTCCATGCTATGATCTGCTGTGAAAACACTGAGGCTGTTCAACCAAAACAGTGTGTTGCCGTGTCCCTGTGATAACAAAGCAGTGGTCTGTTAATGTGCCCCAGCCTAACCTTAATCCATTTTTCAAGGCTTGTAGCTACTTGTTAAGCCAAATGCCAGTGACAAATTTCATTAAAGCTACTGTTCTTCCCACACACTGGGGTTTTTGCAGCCTCACCTCCAGCACTGTTGCTTGAAGACCATTATTTGCTTTTATTGCAACTATAAATCTCCAGAAGATAAAAAGGAAGATTTCACCTCTCTGCAAGGTTCTGCAACCTTTACACCTTCAGACAAAAGCAAATGGGTTCACACACTAACATGAAAAGAGGAAGCTCTCCCTTTGCTGCCTTTCGTGTCCTGAGTTGTGACCATGAAAATGTTAATAGATGTGTGAGAATCTGGCAAAACTTAGAATTTGTTCTCTTAAAAACTGGTTTCCTTATAAAAGCCTTGTACTGAACCATACACTTACAATCTTTATAGCAATTAAGAAAACATAGCTGAATGCTCAAACACTTTAGCTTGGTTTCTGCAGGTGCTTCTTGACTGGCCAGCCTCAGCCAGGTTCCGCGCAGTTTACACACAGTTAATCCCATCAGAGAGGCTGCACTGCCACACGCGATAGCCAGACAAGATACTCAAGTATATAGAGACCACAATGCTCCGTCTTGTGTCTGCTGGGAAAGTCCAACGCTATATGGAATAACCTATCCTGCTGCCATCCTGAACTCTGAAGGAAAAAATGCATTTTTGGTGGGTTTGCTGAGCCTAATTTGGCTCCAGCTCTGCTTATAGCTGTAGAGACTATTCCCATGGCTGTTTCGTTGTAAGGAAGCATGTACGTGTTTAATCCCTGGTCTGTCTTTCACAGCCCGTACTGGATTAGGCGAGACCTGGAAAGAGTTTCATTAGTTTCCTCCCTGTTACAATGGGGTCCTGCCCAAAGGCATTTTGAGACAAGAACCCATATGGTTACTGAATATGTGTTGTGCTGTAAACCAGCATGAGAAGAGGGAGTGACTTTGCAGGTTGTGATATGATTGTAAATAATAAGTCCTTCCCAAGTCAATTGATTAGACATAAATGCTGTCACCGAGACAGTTGTTACAGCACTGCGGCACAGGCAAGGGTATCGAGATGTGTGTTGGCTAAGACGGCCTCGGGTTCTTTTCCAGCTGACTTTCTTTATCCACCACTCTCTTAAAACACAGGGAATTTGGAAAGTACCACTCTCACCAAGCAGCCATGTGTAATTTTCCTACAATGGGGTAAAGCTCTGTGTTAGTCTCTGTTCTTGCCTAACATTTGAATTGCCTGCATTTCTGTTTGTTTGTGTGTTTGTTTTTAGTGCTATTGAGCTCTGCACTGACATTTTTATGAAGCTATTTTTTTATAACCACAAGATTTTGTATTTAAGAGGTAGTAGATGAATCATAACACATCACTTCATGCGTGAGGTTAGGATTATTTTTTCCTGTGCACATCAGTTTATGCTGAATTTCATCTCCCATTTTAATTTGCAGTCACCCTGTTTCATAAGGTCCTTTTGCAATTCTTCACAATCAGCTCCCGTCTTTATTACCCTGAGTAACTCAGCACCTCCAGCAACCTGTCACCTACTTACTCGTCCTTCTCTAGACTGTTTAATAACACGTTGAGCAGCATGAGTTCCAGCATGGATCACTAAGTGGAGCTTCACGCTCTCCGTGAAAGCTGAGTATTTTTCGTACTCTTTCTATCCTTTGATCAACATTGTATCCAGGTGAGGACCTCCCCTCATGTCTCAAAGCTTCTTCGCTTCCTTCAGGACTTGATTAGAAACCTTGTGGAAGGCCTTTTTGAAATTAAAGTAGGTTATATTAAAA
Organism: Cariama cristata; assembly: GCF_000690535.1. Lineage (NCBI taxonomy): Eukaryota > Metazoa > Chordata > Aves > Cariamiformes > Cariamidae > Cariama > Cariama cristata. The sequence continues at coordinate 36,627 of NW_009610243.1, forward strand.
GGGTCTCCCTTAGCCACACACCTGTTGACTCCTTCAAAGGATGTGACTTTCTCTTGCACATGTCATGCAGAGTCTTCCCCAGGAGCTTAAAATTCCTTCCACAGTAATTTCAAAGTTAATTTGGTCTGCCTTCAGCACCCAGGCCCTTAGGTCTTTCTGTGCCTTTGTCCACAAGCTCAAAAGTCTTTTGAAAATTTGGAAAATCTGACTCCAGGCAACTCAGGGAATTTGTGAAACTGATTCTTGTTCTCCTGCTGTCTTTGCCACATCGCAATACAGTTCTTGGTGGCAAACGGCACAATGCTGCCAAGATTCTACAGTCTTCTTCAGGTGTTGAGAGTCAGCCGTTTCAGTGGAGTACCTTGGGATAAGAAAAACAGCTAGCCATTAGGACAAATCTGTTCTTCGGATTTGAATTAAAGAGGGACAGTTACCAGGTGACAGACCAACTTGTGGGAGGCTTGTCACCTGGTGATGCTGCTCAGGGACTTGCATGAACAGGAAAGCTGGACATTATAAAAGAGACAGCCTCACCAGCCGCTTCACAAGAAATTTGATGCAGACTAGAGGCAGAGAGAACCTCGTTTGCACAGTGCTCATCCTTGGTCTCCAAAAAAGTTCTTGTATGCAAAGAGGGACTCTGGACTAAACCAGACTTCAAAATACTTCCGAGTAAAGAGCCATTTGTTTCAGAACCCGATGCAAGGCTCTCTGGACAGGTCCCATGTCCTGAAAAAACAGATGTATAAACCTGGTTGTCTCTGTACGTGAAAGGAGGGTATAGTGAAACTACTGATGTGCCTCTGGCATATTTGCTGGGCATGAAGTGAGCACTGCAATTGGTATTTCACATACACTTACCGTGCAGGTATCACATGGATATAAGTATAGGTACACAGATATATATTTCACACAGACGAAGATGCAAATCTATCTATATATGAATAGACAGACGTATATAGATGTGTATATATTCTAACTATAGAAGGAAATGTCCATAAAGACTAAAGACATTCTGATAGTGATCTTCATGGGCTATGATCTTTCATAAACTCTGCGTATAGGGATCCTTGCCCTATTTCTTCCTAATAACTTCATTTTATACGTGAAAGGGTTGTGTAAGCAGCCTTTTCAGCTACCACCTCACTGGCAGCTTATGCTGAAATGATCATCTATGATTACTCCTAAATCTGTCTCTGAATTATTGCTTGCCAAGACAGTCTGCGTGTCTGTCTCTGGTGTTGTGTAAGTTGGTAGTTAGCTACCTGCCAGTCATGGGACTGTGACCAGGCAAGTCAGGTTTGCGTAACAGTAAGCTGTCTTTGTCCCTCTTTATCCTTCAATTTGCATGTCTTCCGCAGACTTTATCAGCAGAAGTTTTATGTCATTCTCTAGTTCACCGATGAACGAACTGAATTGTGGCAAAAAGTCCCCAGCCTTTTGGCATCGATGTAAACGTGGTTGTGCTTATTGGTGACCCCCAATGATCAATATTTTGAGATCAGTGAAAGAACCAGTTTTTAATCCATGTAGTTAATTACCTGGCAATTACATATTGCACAAATTTTTAAAACCAAACACAGTGCTGTACTAATGCCTTGGAGGACTTAACATTGCATTATGATGGTTTTCTTTATTGAACAGACCTGCAATCCCATCAATGAAAAGACACCAGCCCTATTCCATTCCCTTTGTTACTACTAGCCAGTAAAGTGCTCTAAACTGAAAGGTTAAGGAGGATCTCCTTCACTTGGGATCCCCTTCTCCCTTTACCTTTGAGCAGGGAGTGCTGCCGGCCAAATCCTGGTTTCTGCTGCAACTCCTAATGACAAAAGGAAATACCTTTAGGTAAGGAATCTGCTGGGAATACTTGGCTGGAGAAAACACAGCCCCAGAGGAGAAGAGGGATCTGTGTGTTAGCTAGGTAAAGTCACAGGAGAAGCGGGAACCATCACCCCTGGGGACCGTCCTGCCTGGCACAGCCCAGACCCGCCAGCTCGTCTGTCCCTGGGCCAACACCAGGGTTGGACCAAACTTGCTGAGCCACAGGGCTGGGGCTCCAGCTGAGCTGCAGTGGGGTTCCTCGGCCATGGGCTGGGGGCAAGGGGAGATCCCAGGTGAGGCAGGTCAGGGCACTTGGAGGCACTCGGCACCTGGACAGAACCGGCAGACGATCATGCAGCTTGCAGCTATATTGCAATGAAGTTAAAACCTCAGTACTTCAGTGATAAAGAAGATAGCTGTGGTGGACCTAAATCTAGTCAATGGTATGTCCCCAACTCACGGCTCCAGCAACATTTAAAAGCTTCTGAAATTAACATAAATGTAGTATTCATCTCTGTTTATGTGCCAAGAGTCACCACAAAACAGTAAGCAATGCTAATGAGGTAGGAAAAGGCAGTAAAGGAACAACATTTTTAGGGAAGAGCATAACTTCCTGAGATACACACGGTCCAGGACAAGCTGGTGATACCCACTCTCCGGTGGGAAGGGGAGCTAGCCCCCAGCCCCTGTTACGCCAGTGGTAGTCATACGTGCAAGAGAGCCCAGGCAGTTTTCTGTCAGCACTGATTTCCTGAAGATAATGCACACATGGCCGTAGAAGAATGGGTCTGGGATCTGCTTGCCTTTCAAGGAAAGCCATAAATGCCATCATCCATGCTTGGGAATTTTGTTTGAAGGGGACGCAGGGCTCTGGAGTGTTGGGGTGCTGTGGGCACAGGGGTGGGATAGCCACCGTCAGTAACAGGACCACCAAGCAGGCGAGGTGGTGTGCTGCCTCTGACCGACCCCCGGCTTTCCTACAGGGCTCCACAAGGATCTGGAGAAGAATGTCCCGGCCTTTCCCAAGCTTGCAGGTGCCAGGTAACTGCACAGAGAGCAGGTCTTCTGTGAAGGGAGAAGCTCAAAGATGGAACTGCTTCAGCCAGGACTTGACAACCCATGGTGGCTCAACAGACCTCTCTGGGAGAGGAACCATTGCATTTTTAGTGCAGCTCAGACATAAATATGTGCTGTATTTTGGGATTATGCAACAGAGATAATGGACCATAATACACCTCCCAGAGTCTGTCCTGGTTGCCTCCCTGGGTTCTTCCAGCCCTGCTTGCTCGCTGGGAGCCAGGAATTTTGAACTTCTACAGATGTACTCGCACACAGCCTCAACGTGCGCTTTCCTGGGGGCTGTGAGATCCCCCGTGGGGTGGCAGAGGGCTCTGCCTGGTGTGTTTTCCACCTGTGCAGGACAGCCACTGGCATGGACCAAATCCATGGTCTCCTTCTTCCTCCTCTGCCCTCAGGTAGAGCTGCCATACTGTCCTCCCAGCCTCCAGGGCCAGTGGCCCTGGGCAGCAGCGTCGAAACCTGGGGCCAGAGAGGCCACTGTGGTGTTAGTGTTTCCAGAGTGAACATATGGCTGCTGGCAGGATGAAATTTAAACCGCTGAGTTAGATACAACCCAGGTCTAGATCAGAGAAGTATAATGTCAAGAAGAAGGTGGGGAGTAACTGGCCAGCAAACCAACTGAGAGCAAAGAGGAAACTCCCCTCAAATGCCCAGAATAGCCCAGGGGAAAAAAAAAAAGGGGATTTTTTATGAAGTGCATTTTCCTCTTCCACATTGCTCCTGCTCGCTTAGGTGTGAGTAGGGATGGGCAATCATCATTAAGCATGCAAGGTGCTTCCCGTCAGGCCGAGCTGTCCATGAGAGGTGCATTTGTGTTTCAAAACTGAGTTCCAGGCTAGCCTAGCTGCAAGCTGGGGGAGAGCAAAGTTGTACAGACCAAGGGAGTCTGTAGGGGA
>NW_009610243.1:40457-70151 GCF_000690535.1 Cariama cristata
CAAGGATGCCAGATCCCTCTGTCTGCATCTGACAAAAGCCAGAGGGACAGACACTCCTGTGGTCATCCCGTTAAGCACAGGCAAGGACTCTATAGCTTTCACTAGCGACCTTTCAGCTTCCAAAATCTTGGCTGTAACTTGCTAAAATACACTTTGCCTATGCTATCACACCTGTCCAAGTGGAGGTGGGAGGGAAGGAACTGAACTGGAGCCTGCTGAGCACACTTTGAACACACTGCTTCCCTGGAGATGCCAAGCTGAAGCCAAACAGCATGGCCAGGCCGTCCTGGGCCCTACAGTGAGTCCTTTCCATCAGCAGTTGCTGCCCAATGCTGCTCTCAGGAGGGACCTCTCTGTCCCCGCAGCCCAGCAGCCCCTGGAGCCACTCCACTTCTAGCTCCAAGGTAAGTCCCAAAGGTGAGTGAGAAACCTCAGGCCAAAACTACATCAGGTCTTCAGGAGGTGTCAGGCTTCTGGTCAAAACTACTGCACCCTCCTTGTGTCTGTACAGGGTTTATCTCCCTTGGGAGATGTCTGCCATCTCAGGACAGGGTGTGAGGTTTTTCTCTCCTGTTGGTGCAGACTGGGGACAGGGCACTCCTGGGCGCTGGGCAGGTGTTGGCAGAGCCAGTGCCCCACGAGAGACGCGCTGTACTCCTGGCTCCGTCGTTGGCAGCTCCTTCTGAATAAGATCCTCTCTGATGGGCTCGGTGTCAGTCAGAAAAAAGGCAGTAGGCAACACCAGAAAGGAAAAATGATTTTGAAAGTGGAAGAATCCAGGATTTTCTGATGCCTTCCTCTACTGGGTGAATAACAAACCACCTGGCCACAGTGTTTGTAACCAGACTCTTCTCTGTATTTTTAGCAACTGATCTATGAGATCATTTTGCTATTTTCAGTTGTTTATGACTTGGGACTTTTCTGCTGGGAACATGCTGAATGGGAAGGAGCACACACCCTGAGCTTCCAGCGAGGTCTGAGCAGACCCTATGTACCCAGTAAATGACACTCATTTTCTGAGCAGTTTACCACCCTGGAGCATCAGCAATCCAGGGCATCAACAACAGTTTTGGAAATGCCCTCCAGGTTGTTCCTCCAAGACACAGGAGAATAAGCATGTACCCAGGAAAACACCGGACAGTCTTCATTGAACTGTCCTGATCACCTCTGTGAGCAGGCGGACTCTGTCTGTAAACCTGGATGTCATCCCCTGTGCCCCATTCACAAGCAAACAGCATCTTGCTTAAAGCAAGAAATACAGTTCCCACACGTGCCTTTCGGTGACACAGTGGTTTCAGTGCGAAGGGTCTCAGAGCAGATCATATATTCTGCATGTCCTACACCATTCCCAGCGTTAGAGTGCTTGCTGTGAACACTTACGTCTGGTAGTTGGGCACCATGAGCAGGCCCTGCCCTCCGAAAGGGGCAGCTTCATTGTCTCCTCCTGGCCTACTCCTCCCCTGCTTGCCCTGCTGCATTACACGCGATGTGCCTTACATCATCTCTTATCTCCAAGAGACCCTGGCCCTGAGTGCTACTGTTCATTCATAAATGAATAAGGATGCAATAATTAATTGACTGAGCGATAAGCCACAGCTCTAACTTTACTGCAATCCTGCGGAATTACCTGCAGGATTCCCCTGAGATCACCCGCGCTGTGCTAAAACTGCGGCTTCCTTTGTCTACACCAGAACTTTAATATTCGTTAAACAGAAACAACCTCTTGCAGCCAGGGCAGGGCTCAGAGGCGATGAGTTACTTGGGCTGTCTGTAAGCGGTGTGGCCCCAGCAGCGCAGGGGCTGGGACGCAGGGCTAACAGTTCACCCTCCAAATTTGAATCACATTGTGTAGATTTCTTGGTAGCAGCATCTTCCTGGCATCACATCTCACCAGCCTGGGGACAAAAAGTGACATTACAGAGGGCTTGGGCTGGTGAGATGGACATGTGTCAGCCACTCCCCATCCTCTCTTTGACGAGACAAATAATCTCCCACTGCAAAGGGCTTTATAAAGAGGAGTTTATCCTCCTTCCCCAGCAAACCTGCACCACATCAACAACCCTCCAAAAGCCCCTGCAGCAGTTGTCCCCCGGGTGCCAGCAGTGCCACCTCGGCCCAGTGTCCCCCCATGTCTGGGCCCGTGTCTCATGGCAGGACACTGGGACTTGGCTCGTGCCCCAGTCCCTCTGCACCCACTTGCTGGGTGGGCGAGCACTGCCGACCTTTTAGACCTTGGCAGAGCAGCAGGGTTTCCAGCCAGGATGCAATTCTGGCTCTGAAAACCTGAGGGTAAATCTGGGGACAGGAGAGGTCAATTTTGTCTGAGCAGACCACCAAGTTCAAGGTAAGCTTTAGGATTTTTTGCACATTGGGAGGCTTGGCAGGGCCACCCACCCAAGCACAGCCACCCACTCAAGCACAGCCACCCACCCAGCAGCCCCGCATGGAGCCACGGGACACTGGAGCTCCTCGCAGCCTGACAGCCACCACCAACCTCTGCAAGCGGGCCAGTATGAGATGACTCAGCCTTGGGATTTCAGAGTTTCCACAGCTTCAGGTTCACCAGCTCAGCCACAGAAGTTTGAAGCTACTTAATTGTTCTATGGTGCTTGAAATGCATAAAGTGCTTACAGAAGTACTTTTATTACCAAAAGTGGACTGTTTATCTATTTCTATTTCCATTCGAGTTAGAGGAGGAAAGTGGAAGAAAATATGAACTTGCTTTCTCTGAGAAAACAAACTGACCTTTGAGTGTTATGAAAGCCTTTATACAATAATATGGGCAAAGGGATCTGAAATTTCTCCTGTGAAGCACATTTTTCCTTAAAAAATGCCAGTTTGCTAAAACCAGAACAGTTTGAAGAAAGGCTTGGTTTCAGTGAATCTGCCCATTTGATAGCTGGTAAGAAAAGTTTTCAAACTGCTGAAATGCTGAGTTTGTCAGCATAACTCTTCAAATATGAAGTTTATCCACAGTTGGAATGAAAAAAAAATAGAAAACAATAAATAATAATAAAAAGATGGAATTGAAATCAAAATGAAGTATTTTTGCATTATTTAAAACCAAAATTTTTAAAGTGACCTAATCCAAAACACATTGTGATCATCTAGTTCACAACAACTTTGAAATTTGGATTTCTGGGGAGTGGAAAGCTCCCCCCACCCTGGGAGGAGAGTGGTAAGCAACAGGGTAGGTGGGGACCAGGGGGGTGAGGCTTCACACCTGTGCGCTAGAATAAACTGCTGACCTCATGCAATGACATCATCTCTTTACAGGTATCCCTTCCGAAATGGGCTCAAATAACTCCCTGACCTGTGGTTGTGACCATGCTCATGCAAAACACGATGGAACGGGGTTGAGTTGTATTTGTTTTACTGATCTGCCCCTATGTGATGAGTTTGTTTTCAGTTTTCAGAACAGCACAGGTTCAAAGCAACAGGTGAAGCATTTCTGTCTCTCTCCCTCTGCACCAAAGGCAGTGCAAGATGTCTAACAAAAAAACCAGAACAACCATTAAGCTAAAGGCACATGTTGGTCTTACTAACCAACACTGACTAACTTACTACTGTTTTGCTGCTGCTTTTTACCTCAAAAAGGAAGTATTCTGGGCTGAAACTACTGTGAGGCATGTTTAGAGTAAGATAAAGTTCCAGTCAAGATCCTGCCCTCTGTTAAAGGTATTTTTGTCCAGGAAATATACTGGGAATAACTGGTGGGTGGGGGAAAACAGAGGAAATAATTAAAAATAGGTGCATAAACCGTCTTTCTTTTTCTCTCCCCGCCTCCATCCCACCCCACTTTCCGTACCAGAGAAGGCACACAAAACCATTTATCTTCATTCTAATTTTGGAAAAAGTGGGGAGGGGGGGTTAGGGCCAAAACAAAAAAGGAAGACTTCATTCTGGAGCAACACTCTCCCGAGCCTGCACTGACAAGGAACTAAGGCACTTCCCAGCTGGGTGAAGTGATGCTGCCTTTGGCCTTAAGCCCCACAGCACATCAAAGGCATGAAACTATGGCTCATTGCAGATATCTTTTATTGCCACTTACGGCCAAAATGGCAACAATAATGACTTATATTTGCACAGCAAGTTTCATAATCTACCAGGGTTGCAACCCAGAGGGTTGTGTGCAGCTATGCCCTTCTCATTCAAATTCCTAAGTACCAAATTAATGTGCTGGTTTGTAGTTGTTAGAGAAGACACTAAGTGGCCTGTCTTTCCTCCTCGTTGCTTGATAATGCATCCTGCTGCAAGTCCTCCTGAGAGCTGCTGCTGTTCATTTTTATCCTCCTAGAGCTGAAACAACATTTAATACCAGGCAGTGTATAATCAGTGCAAACCTGCCCTTGCTCAGGTCCCCAGCTGGAGGAATAGATGTATCTGTTTGAAACTCAGAAAGACAAACCATTCGCTCTTTCAGTTGATCATCTCCAAACTGCTCTCCCTGGCAGCTGGGCATGAGTCCCCTTCATCTGGATTTAGTGTCTGCCCTTCAAAAAATCACCCATTGCTTATTTTTTTTGCCTCCTTGCTGCTTAGGCTAACATTTTCCTGAATAGTCAGGAATAAAGTGGCATTGTGGGTTTTTTTAAGTTCACATAGCTATGTGTGATTAACAATAGCCAAGAATCAGAAGCATTATGCTTAAACACATCTAATAAATATAATTGAGAGAGAGAGAGAAGTCTGAAGACTTTTCTTACATCTGAAATAGGTAATTCAAGCAGCATAAAAAATTCACCACCATAAAAAAGGTCTCTGGAGCTTTTGGAGTAAATCCAGTCCGAATCCAAAGACCATCAACCAGGGATGCCTTTAATAAACATTTAATTAATCAATCATTGGATCATGCTGTTTCTGATTCTCTTCTATTAGGCATTTTAGAGGTAATTAGTTTATTTATGCACTGAGCTCACACCAAAGCCCAGTGTCCTCCTCTTGCTACGCGACACCACTGGTGGACGCCCGTCAATGGTCTCCACAGTCCCTGGTACAACCACGCTGGCTCGGCACATGGAGCTTAGCTCAGAGAGCCACCCAAAACCGCAGTGCCCAAACAGCCAGACCAGGCGGGTGCCTGTACCTGCTCCCAGGGCTTGAGGGGTGGCTGGGGATCCAACGTCCCCCACAGCGGGCAAAGAGGGACATGTCCTCCCCCTAAGACCTGGGGTGATGGAGCAGCTTCCCCCATCACCTGAGATTTTGTTGGTGACAGAGAGTTCCTGTCTCCCAGCTCCTGCTAGCACTGTCCTTGGGAGTCGCAGGGGCAGGATTCAGCTGGGCTGTTGGAGGGTTATCCTCACCCTCCAGGAGCCACGAAGCTCCCAAGGCAGCCAGTGGGGTGGTGGGAGGAGTGAAACCCAGACCATGGGTACCCCAGCTGGGGCCTGGGGGTCCCCTGGCAACCTGCAGCATGCTGGCCGGAGCCCAGTGGCAACCTGCAGCATGCTGGCAGGAGCCCAGAGAAGCAGAGCAGCCCGAATAATGTCTTTGTGCAGCCCAGAATAATGCCATTGAAGCCAAGTCCATGTCAACTTGCTTTCCATGTGTTTATCAGTTGTCCTGCTCACCTCTGGTGTGGAAGAAACAATAACAATTGTACACTAGGCTGACGTGGTCCCTTCAGGCTCAGGCTTCATTGTGCTAGGTGGGAAGTCCAGCCCAGCTCCTGCCCAGTGGCCACCACAGAACCCAGCCTAGGAGATGAGCCTGACCTCAGCTCTACAGGGCATCGCCTGCCTCCTGGGGTGTCTAGCGCAGTCCTACATCTAGTCCATGCCATAGCCCCAGTTCAGATAGCAATAGTATGAAATTGTATTTTATTTAACTCAGTTTTACTTTCTACAAAAACATGGTAAGAAAGTTTATACAGTAACTGAACTGGGAGAACCCATTAAATAACTATCCCCACCCAGCTTTCTGACCTCCTCTGTTGTTAGATGGAACTGGTTTCTTTTGAGGACTATCTTTATTTTGACTACTTATTTAGAATATTTATTTTGACAACCAAACTAGTATAAAAAAATGCTGCCTTGACTCCAGATCCAACCCAGCAGCTTTGAGGCTGCTCTGCATTAGATTTCTGAGACTGGAAACCAGTGCTGGGCTTGCAGAGGGTGCTCAGCTGCAGCCCCGTGGCACAGGCACAGTGTATCACACCTAGTTTGCCTTCTGACCATAATGCCCCCTGAGCAGGGGCTGTACCCCTCATCTGTGTGCTTGCTTTTTTGGGGCATTTTCTCTGGGTAGGTCTATGAGGCCTTCTATAGGGAAATACTTCGTAACCTCTCCTAATCGTAAAAGAAATTAGATAGAAACCCACACAGGAACCCTCCAGTTAGGCTCTAGAAATGTATCTTGCCAAGAGGCAGAGTTGGCATCTCCTGGAGAAAAAGACTGGGATTGTCATCCTCAAAGGATGACCAAATCTGAGGATGTCCCCACCAGTGCAATCCTGAGTCTGTGCTGCACCTCTGCAGCAAAGCCTTCGTGCTCAGCAATGGGTTTGCTCTCAGGCTGGTGTTGATTCCTGGAGACTGGGACCTGCTGGAGAAATCCCGTGCACACAACAGCACATAGATTTCTCTTGACATACGGGAGACAACCGAATGCCTTCAGAGCTGGATTGAACAGTACATTGGAGCTAGGTTGCTTCTTTGACTTGGCACTATGGGATAGGACTGTGTACTGTGGGAGAAACCGGTATCAATCAATCTCAGAGTTTTTATCTTCAGCCTCAGTTATGTGAAGGGCCATCTCATTCTGTGAGCACTTTCCCCACACCCCATTATAGTCCAACCAGGTTTCTTATCTGCCTCCTCACTCCTGTGCTGGGGCACTTGTGGGCAGAAGGGTAAGGGACAGCATCTCCCTCCCTCCGTGTGCCCAGGTTGGGTAATCGGTCCCCAGCCGAGAGCCAGCTGGCAGGGACGCTGCCATCACCATCCTCACCATGGGGTTCCCCTAGGGAGCATGTGGCAGCACAAATGACTGCACAGCAAGTCCATGAGACTGTCCCTGCATCATGCACATCACCGTGTCATTCATCGCCGCTGCTGCGTGCGACTGCAGGTCTCTCACTGATTGCACTTCTTTTTAATGAAAGTAGATGGACTTTAAAGCCCCAGAGGAGTGATTTCAGGCAGGGTAAGGTTGATGTGTGGCTCAGTCTTGCTGGGCAAATTCCTATTGCTGAGGCAAATTTGAATTTGATAGTGGCTAGTTAGAAATGTGTGGATGTGCCTCTCCTGCAGAAGACACATGTCCACCAACCCAGGTGGCCACTGGCTATGGCCTACCCTGTCTGCAAGAGGATGCAAGCAAATTTTCCATGGCTGGAGCGAGCGGCGGGATGCACGCTTGTGGTGGACTCAGCCACAGGGAGGGATTTCATGAAGCTCCCAGTGCTGCCAGGAAGCCACCAGGACAAGTCCAGGGGTTGTGGCAGCCTCCTGGAAAACAAGCCAGCATGGATTGGCCACTGCCCGTAAATCCAACGAGGCCACTGTGGCACATATGGGCATAATGTGGGAGGGCAGGTATGGCTGGGAGGGACTCAAGGAAAGGAGAAGGAATACTATGTAGACAAACAGAAACAAATAAGATTTTTTTTTTTCAAGGAAAGACCTACTTTTTAAAAAGGAATAGGAAACCCTGGAGGAGGTGGGGATGCTGCTGCTGCTTCATCCTTTGCCTCCACGAGCAAGGCAGGGAACTGCAAAGCAGTTGCCAAACAAACCCCAAGGAGTGTGAGTTCAAGGCACATGGCAGCTACAGAGGCACCATCTCAGCCCCAAGGCTTTGTCCTCCTGGGCCTGAAAACCCCTAGGGTGGCTATGCCTGACTCTGGTCTCATATAAATCATTATAAATCAGACATAGGTCCCGTCGAGTGAGTAGAGGCACATTACTGCCATCTGCACCTCATTGCTCAGTCTCTCCTATGCCATTTCACAAGGAATCCCAAACTCTTTGGTGCAAGTCTCCTTTTCCACACATTTTAAAGAAGGCGAATTTACCTGAGCCTGTTAATGCGTCAACCAAGTTGAAACATTTGGAGGTAAACCATAGAGCTCAGGTTGATAATGACAACTGGAAACGCTACTAGAGCAAACCGTAGCATCTGGAAACAAAACAGCTGGGGATGCACAAGAGGCTATTGAGCTGGTTTGATGGAGAGCATTGATTTTCCTCTACAGTCCATTGCTGCCACACAACTTCACAAATACTCCTTTCTCCCACTCTGTTCTAAAGTTAGAAATGGCCTGCGGTGCTGGAGAAAATGTTGCTGAAACAATAGCTCTTTTTGTCTTTTCTTGTCTCAGCATCAGAGGGAGAGCAAATTGCAAGGGAAAAAACAAACACACGCGTATCTGCCAAGATGAGGTTCGTCCTTTTTGCCAGTAGGCTGAGCAGAGAGCATAGCATCTTTCTCAGAGGAATCACAACAACTGCCGTGCAAATTACAACTGAGCCAACTCTGGTGCCAGGAAATCCGAAGTTTCCTCACACCAAATGACCAGAGAATTTTTGGTCACTGAAGACTATTACCCTCTTCCTTAAAGGCAGCACAGGAGTTAAGAGTGCAAGCAGCTTCCCTTCCCTTGCCTTCCAAGGGCAATGGAAATGAAACTTCCTCGAGTGCTATTGGAAAAACCCTCCTTGTTTCTTGTTGGGTTCAACCAAACAGAATTAAATTACTGTGTTTTCCTTACTCAGGGCTGTGCATCTTGTAGATAAAGGAAGATAAATGTACAGCCGTCCACCTCTGGCAGCTCATGTGGTTGATGCTCTGTGCACAGGGGCTGTAGAAAACCACCTTTGAGAGTGAGGCGGCGACTCATCCGTACAAGAATCAGGCCCTATTGTTGTTGAACTTTCTTTTTTTTCTTTCAGCTAGAGAAGATAAAACATCAACATTGCTGTCATAGCAGCTGCACAAGGAAATAAGTGATTTCCTGTCTGAGCGTGTTCCATCGCTCAGCATTTTATTTTTGCGCTAAACCACAACCAGGCGTGTCACCCCACCCTGTGCTGGGGCACTCTACCTCACCCCCTGCCACCAGACAGGCACTAGAAAAACATCACGGAAACAAAATGTGCCACAAAATGCCCACTTGGTACTTGCGCCAAATGCCTTCTCCAGACACCTGCTGCCAAGACTGAGTTTTCTGGACTTTTGGAGTAGCTGAGGACTCTTCTTGCAGCATATGCCCCTTCCTCCTAGAGCTGTCAACCTAAATGGGGACAAGAAATCCAATCCTTGGCAGAACCTTCAGTCTGAACTTGCCCCAGAACCCAGAAGATAATGAAACCCTGCATCTGGCTGTGCAAATAATAGAGAGAAATCCCAAACATTGACAAGCTTTTTATTGCTTTTCCTTTCCTTAGTAGTAATTCTTATAATAAGACAAAAGAGCTAACTTTTGCATCCTAAAAGAAGTAGGTCCTGCTTGGGTGCAGTGCCGCTGATGTTCATGAGAGGGCTATCGGCAAGGGCAGTTGGGTGTTTCACCCTAACACAGAAATACAGAAAACACACTGCCAGCTGATTGCAAAATTCATCGGCACCCCCTGCTCCCTCGCAAGCCTTTGCACGAGCTCTGGCTCAAACCAATGTGCCCTTGCACTGGCTGGAGCCGGAGGCAGCAGCTGGGTGCAATGTGACCTCCTCTGCCCAAAGCCTCTCTTGCAGCAACAAAGCCATTAACGACTTCACAGCAGCGTGGGGCAGTTGTGGGGTCTCTGCTGTCTCCAGCCGTGGCTCCTCACAGGCTCCTGGACAATCTCCTGCATTGTCAGAGTGTCTGAGACGAGTCCCATGCCAAGGACTGATTTTCTTAACAGGGCAGTTGAAATAAACCACATTTTATTCACACACAGCTGAAAGATTTGGTTGGATCCAAAATTACATGTTCTATGTCTGATCATGTTTGAATCTATTCTCATTATTAAACAAGGCAAATTTCAGAATAAAACATGGTTTCAAAATGAAAAAACTACAGCATTTTAATTGAAAATATGTAAAAATTAAATCTGATTTCTATACATGTATATTTTGCATGTATGTAATGAATTAATCAATATATTTCATATCTTTTTCCTCTCTGTATATATTGTACCATTACCTTCATCCAAAAGATACTTTCTGAACTAGATACAATTTTTGGTCAACACAAGAGAGGTTTGGGGGAAATAAGCTGTCTTTCGGAAAGAAAAAAAAAAAGACCCAAACCCTCTTCTAATTCTGAGATTTTGCTTCCATTCACTTTTGCAGTCACCAGTAGAGCTGTGGGCTCTTCTGAATCCACCTTGAGTGAAATTCAATCCAGTCTTGAGGTCAACATGAATGTCAGCATTGTCCAGATGGAGAGGTCCTACTGGAGAGGTATGTGATCTATAGAGGTGTGCTGGTTCATTGCACGGGACTGAATGTGACCTTAGATTGCTCCTTCAGCTCGTCTGAGACTCTGCACATTATCTTTGGGACATTAAGCATAGCAAGATGAGCTCACCAGGGAAATTCTGCAGTGTTGCCAGCACGCTGATGGCTGGTCCCGTGGGACGCAATGTACTTCTATCTCCAGCTTCTGGAGTCATATGCTTATGTGAGGATCTCAGCTTTCACGACAATGAAAAGTAGGTTTCTAGTCATTGAGATTGCGGAGAAAAGCTGGCAAATGTCACCTCCTAAAGGTAAAGGATCAGAAGACAAATGAAAAGGAATCTCAGCTGTATAAGGAGCCTGATTTTCAAGCTAACTGCATGCTTACCAATAGCATGGTTTTGAGGACCAACTATAAACTTCTGAATACTTGGAACAAGAAATAGTATCCTGAAATTTTTGAAGAGAGAAAAAATTGCTCCTTGCTTTTTCCTTCTTCTCTCCCTGCCTTTCTTCCTTATTTTCCAAGGCTCCAGCCTATTGCTTACACTCCTTGATGCTTCTCAGTCCAGAGGTGCCAGTGGAGGAGGATGCTGTTAACCAGTCAGATGGAGTGTGAGCACTGGGAATTTTCCAGGGTTACAAAATGTTTTCCTTGCATCTGCCAAAGCTAAGGGCAGCAGTCACTGAACACGTGCCACTGGAAAATCACAAGCGGGCTGGCTGCCAAGTATGCAGAGCTCTTTGGACAGAGCCACGTCGGGGTCTTGTGAGTGTGAAAGGACATGGCCGTGTCTGAGCCGGCAAGGCAGCGCTCCAAGCTGGTCTCCGGCACGTGACAGCCCACGACCGCGTTCCCAGCCAGGCGGGCTGGGGCTGAGCCAGGCGCTGCCCGCGGATCTGTGCTGAGAGCCGCTGGGCCTCACATCGAAGCCAGCCTTGTGCGAGGACTGTCCGCTTGCCATCAGAAGAGCATATTTATGTTTAATGGAACAGTTTAAGTGGAAGTAAAGTGGTCATCATGGAATAAACAGTCTGAGCTAATGGTTTGCTGACATTCAATCACAGTTCAGCGGGGACATCTCCAGCACCCCTCGAATCTCGTGCCAAGGCATTAAACCCCGCTCACTTGGCAGTGGGCATTTGCCAAAAAGAGGCTAAAAAGAAAGCTACTGAGGAATTAGCCTACTGTGAGCATGTGAAGAGGAGTGTCGTCAGTTTGGCAAGAGGAATTTTAAATTTATACCGCCCATGTATGTCCATACTAGGTCAGACCTGGAGCCTGTCTGACCCTATAGCCTGCTCTCTGGCAGTGCCCCAAAGCAGGGGAAAGACACCTAAAACTATGGAAGTGTTTCTCCCAGCCTCAAATTACTTGTGACACACGGGATTTGGTGAGGGAGTACATTCACCAGCAGCATTGTAGCAAAAAAAGAGATCTTTTGTACAATTCGGTGAATCCCATGGCTGTCATAATGTCTCATCCAGAGAAAAACTGGTGGGAAAGGATGAGTCCGTGTAACTTAGAGAGATCATAACTTTTCATAGAATCACAGAATGGTTTGTTTGGAAGTGGCCTTTAAAGATCTCCTAGTTCCAACCCCCCCCCTATCATGGGCAGGGACATCTTTCACTGGGGCAGGTTGCTCAAAGCCCCATCCAGCCTGGCCTTGAACACTGGGCAATCTGTTCCAGTGTTTCACCACCCCCATCATAAAAATTTCTTCCTTATATCCAGTTTTGGTAGTACGTGTCCAGGTGAGAACCTCATGTTATGTACAGAGAGAAAGGCAGAGTATTCCCACAGGTATGCACACCTCTGTGTACGACTGCTCTCGTTTGGGCTGATGTCGACCTTCATGTTTTTGCACTGAAGCCAAATTCTTCAGTTAAAGCTATCTATTTCCACAGGAGATGCTCATTGGCATCCTTTTTTTTAGGATATGACTTCCAAGGAGTTATTCTTGATTTATATTATCTTAATGAAAAAATCGAATGTAGCTCTATCTTACAGAAGGTTTTGTCAAAACGCTTAGGCCCTAAATTCTGCCTTCCATTAACAATATGCATTTTAATCAGGTGCTTGAAATTTATAGCTTAATGTAGATTATGTGCGCACATGTTATGTGCCAAGCCTATGTACACCTGTTTGAGGGAGCTCCAAAAAAACGTCAAGCCCTTTCTCTTGGATGTTAACAGGAAAGCATGGAGACGGTAGGATTTTTAGGTACTATGTATAACCCAGAATTTGGTCTGTGCTCAGTACAGAAGGGAGGAAATAACAGTGGATTTATGCCTTTGCAGAACCAGCCAAGCTGGGACAGCCTCGCAGTTTGCTGCCTGTGGCCCTCAGAGGTTGTTGCAGCTTTGTTTCACTAATGCGCACTAACAAAATGCTGCCTGAGGCCAACAGGCTACCAGCAAGACTGATTAAACCAACTACTGGAGTAATCCCTGGGAAGCTAGTCAAAACATAGCATTTCCAGTGCTGAAACAGGAGCTGTCTTACTTCCTAGCACCAAGTCTTGGGTTTGGTTGTTTTAAATCATCCCTTCGTACGCACAGACACACGCGCAGCAGCCCATGACCGTGAGATGACAGCACAACGGGTACCTTTTACAGCAGGGCAGAGCTGGAGGCTTTTCAAAGCGCTGTGCACAGGTCAGGCACGTCTTACTGGCTGCGCTCTACCGACATGCAGGTATTTGCTGAAGGACACATTGCAATGACAGTGGCACCAGTATGTATAAACGACTCCAGAGCGACCACATAATTAGGCAACCTAGACTTTCGTTCTATGCTTTCTGTTCTTCAAAATTTTGTCCGAGTAAAGGGCTCATTTGTGAATACGATGAATGGCTCATGAAACAGCTTATACAGCAGGATGCTTACAATAAAATGGGTTTGGAGCAGACAAGGCAGCATTATTATTCCCCTGCCTGCCTGGCTTCTCACCAGCCTCCTGCTGCCTTCTATCTCCCATCACAGGAGTCTGGAAAAATTCCCCCGGGACTGATTAACATGATAGAGATCCTGTGAAAAACGGAGGCGGTATGAAGGAGGGAGGTGATGGCTGAAGGGAGAAATCAGGCTTGCAAGGACTGACACAAGCAGTTAAGCACCTGGAGAGGTGGGAAAGCAATGAGACTCACTGCAACAGGGAAGCAGAAGGAAACCCCAGGCAACTTCTTCGCTCTTTACGGGTGCTCCAGCCCTCCTACAAAAACGCTGCTTCTATATGAGAAAATTCAAGAGTGACAAGGGAGCGCTGTCGGTCAGCAAACTGCTGAAACATTCCAGGGCAGGAATACACATGGACATGCTCCCAAATCATTCCCAGGCACAGTTCAGGAGCGAGGATGGTCCAGAGATGATTCCCACCAGGTCATACAGCCACCATGGTTTGGAGGCTGAGGCTTTATGAGCAGAGACTCAGATAACACCATGTCAGCTGGCCTCCATGGCCAGGAAGGTTCCCAGCCACATTTAATTTACTGCAGCTGCAGCATCTTGGGAAACTAAGATTTTCTTCTGTATTTTATATTACATTTCACGCTGCATTTATACTCACCACGTTGATAAGGCTCTGGAGAGATAAGAAGACATTTTAAAAATTAGACTGGAAGAATTCTTAAAGCAAATCTTTAACTTGATTTTTAAAAATCCTTCCGCGAGGGCCAGTTTTTTTACAACCCAAGTATTTGAAGGTCTGGACTTATCAGGTAGCCTATAGGAGATCCTTTTCTTCTGGTTTGTCTGCAATATTGTTTTCCTAGGGTAATTTGGCAACATTTCAACATCTTCTTTCTCAACTGGTATCCTCATTTGCTCCATTTTCTGCCAAAAATTGTGCTCCTGTTGAAGCCTGCGGTGTGACTGGCAGGTATCAGCAGTGGCCAAATTTATTCCCTGACTCTGGACGCAGCAAGAAAAGGCCAGGGGTCACCGCACGCCTACTCAGCTTGTTTCTACTAAATGTCAAGTACTGAAGCAGTCTTGGAGGAAAGATATTAAACATGTAGCTACCAAATTACAGTGCCAAGAGTACAGTTGCTCTTTCTGCGTGAAGCTGGACTTGGCTGAACTCTTGGCTTGCATCAAAAAGAGAGCTCACCCTTGCATTTGGAAGGTTATGAACTTTTGGACTAAGGATTTATGAACTATTTTCTTTCACTGAGTAGCATTTGCATTGAATGACATTAAGAAAGGCTTTATTTATTTATTTATTTACATGGGCTGCTTGAGACTTGTTTGGTTCGTGTTTTGTTTTCTAGAAAATTTAATCTGGTCAGATAATAACCGAATTCACTACATAGCCACACTTTAATTTTATTATGCCCTCTATTTCAGTTTTAACTTTACTTTTCATTGCTGTTCGCATTTTATTTAATCCATATGCATTTTTGCAATTTGTGATCTACAAGATATGATCTACCCTGTGAATTTCATTGCTTCTAAATTCTTAACAGATTCTTTAAGAATATCTATTGTGTCTCATTTGGCAGACAAATAATGCCTGCTTGACCATTTGTATTTGTGTTCAGTTATTCCACCCAAGTACACACGACTTCCTTTCTCACCATTTAGAATGAGAAATATTTGTCCTGTTGAATAGATTAATTTTTATTTTGTGGCCTGATGTCCGTGACCTGGATTTGAGTTATAAACTGGTCATGTGTCAGAGCTCATTATCCACTGATTGCATAAGCTATTGTTACCAGGATAAATTTAGAATTCATCTGAAAAATCACAATTAATCATTTGACCAGCTCTGCAAATAAGGTCAGCCAACAACTACTGTCTCGAAGTCCATGTATATTTAAGTTTGCTGTCAGAATATCTTCTGAGTTTTAGCTGCCTTGATTTGTGTTATAATCAGAAATATCTCATCTCAGATTCAAATTACTTTGTATAGTTAGCTCACTAACTCAAGTGTGTCGGCATGTCTTTTAAAGACTAGCATATTCTAAATATGTGCATAGACAATAAAGCTGCAAGATCTGAAATAATTACTATTTATATCCTTTCACTGGTTTCTCAAAAAAACGTGTATTTTATACTTGGATATTGTTTTCAAGATGATTAAGTTGACTTCTAAAATGTTTTTCCTAAATTGTTTTTCTTTTTTCAAGTCCAATAATGCTTCAGGACTATTTCCATCTGGTAGTAATAGTCTTGTTTATTCTGGAACATCTTGGTTTATATTATGCCTCTGTGTCACAAAAATCTATTGAAATTACGCAAAACACTGATCTCTCTGCCAAAGTCAATAAAATTATTACTTGTTGAAGAAAACAGTAAACAACAGAACTTCATTATGATGTCATTAACACATCCTTTGTCAACAGTTGGGAAGTCTGGAACCTTCAAGAAAAAGAACAAAAAAAAAGTAATGCATTTAGCTTAGTTGTATAATTAATTATACATAAACTTCTAATGAGATTTGGTTAGAAATGCAAACAATTTTTATAGCAGCATTAGCTGCACAGCAGCAGTAGTTCAGCAAGTAGAGTGGATGCTGCATTTTATCCATCCATCAGATAAATGGACACATTTTAAAGCTGCTTTAATTCTGAGAGTCAGTGTGCTGTAACAGGCTCTTTGCAACTGGTGTATAGATCTGAGCTAATCTTGGGTCCAGTTCAGGAGTCCAATTCAGTACGTTTGGGAGCTCCCAAGGGATTTTGTCCTACCCTGCATTTTCTACTGGGAGTCAAATTCTCCTGCTCTTTGTGTTCAGAACATTCCCGGGGTGTTGCCCCAAACTACCTCTTGCTTTGTGTCAGCATAAGCTTTTGCACATCTATTTCATACAAAAAAAGAACCTATTCATGGGTTTATTTTTTGTCCTGATCCGTTCAAATGTGTGACGGTATAAACTTCTGCAGAGAACAGTGCAACCATGGATGGAGTATGTTTATTTAATCATCAGTGCCAACCAACAGCACACAAAACACTAAAAACCACAGCGGTAGGCTGAAGCACGACTGACAGATATTGCCTGAAAGCGGCATGATATGGTCAAAACTGAACTTACTAGGTTAGGTCTGAGTGATTGCTGTCAGAAAATTAAGAGAAGAGAAAGGGAAGGAGGTTTATGATTTCTAGATTCATCAAAAAGTAAATTAATAATCGCACTAGAGAGGTGTGCTCTGCCATAAGGTACAGCTGGCACGTAGCAGTAAATGCTCGGCTTTAGTCAGACCAACGCACAGTCAGGGATGCTGCTGCTACCCCGCACCAAGCTTCAGTGATCCGGCTGTTCTACCAACCTTTCTCCATGCTTTCCACCTTAAATCAGCACCTACGGCATTCTTAACGTCTTCCCTTCATCCAAGTAATTCTGTTGGGCTTCACAGATGACAACATAAATTAGTAATAATTTATTAAATTAATGACAACGGCCGTATGCCGCAAAGAGGCCATCCCCCCCGTGTGCGGTACCACAAGCGGCCGCTAGGTGGCACCACAGGACCCCTTCTGCGCGGCTGGGCAGCCAGCCCGCGCTCCCCCATCCAACCCCGCCTGTACGCCACTAAATTAATTCTGCCTGAAGATTCATAAGTCTACAGTGTAATTGAGAATTTTTATTCCAAGGACGTACAGCATATTATTTGTCCTTTACAGTTAATTGTTACGTTCCAGAACTCTGTCTTCAGGGCAGACTTTCCAAGGTGTACTTACCGACCAAGGCACGTACCAGGGTGCTGCGCAGGGTCTGTCCCACGGCGGCCTAGGGAACACCTTCGACGTGATCAGCTAGGAAAACTAAGCCACAGGATTTGTTTGTAGATTGTGATTCCCCGCAGAAATCACACTGCCCGGCACGGCAAGAGCAGCTACATCAAACTTCTGCTCTGAAGCATCTTCCAGAGGAGGCACTGCCTCTGGGAAGGGCTGCCTTCCCTCTTGCCCTTTGGAAGTGTACACAGAAATGTGGGGGGTAAGGGACGTGACCATCTGCCCTTCCGTGGCTTCCACGGGGATCAAGGAGAATAACACGAATTTTTACACATGCAGCAGTAGAAAATTAAAATTCAAGGCAGCAAGGGTACTAGTAAGCAACATAAGAGTTGAGAAGGAGCTAAGATGCCGTGAGTAAAGGAAATAAAGGCAGTGTAAAATGCCTAGAATTTATTTTAAAAATTTTGATACGGTGTCTCAGAAAATCTAACTTGTATTAACCACAGAACTTAAAACCTGCTTGGCTATGACAGATGAATGGCACATGCAGTGAAATACGTCTCAAGGACTTTTAGCAAAGGGCAAGATGAACCAATGATTTCCAAAGTCTTGGAGGCAAGGCAAAGGGGTGCCACAGAAATCCAGGAAAAGGAACAATGTAACTCAGCGTTGTTATTAGAGAACCAAAAGAGAAATAAATGGAATAATAAATATGCTAACAGGTCTAAAGAGGAAAGACTTAAAATATCAGAGTGCATAAGCAAATAAAACGATGCAAAGAGACCAGAAAACTAGACAGCTAACAAAATGGACAGAAAAATGCAGTTTATTACATCATGAGAAACTACCTGTAGCCAGCTATTTGGCAGGTGAGATTTATTTAATACGGGAGGAAGAAAAGCACTTTCCCCACCTGAGTTCCCACAGCTACAAAAGAACAGACAGGATCGCCGACAGAGCGGTCCTGAGCGTTGGTGTCTCCTCTGCCAGACAAGTATTGACTTAATCATCCACTCTTGCTTTATCTATAACACAGAGCTCAGGACTTCCCTGAATTAATCCTTGTTTGGACTGTGTAGGGGATTAGGATGGGAAAAGAACGTCATGAATCAAGTTTTTTTCCGCTGCTATCACAAGCAACAATATTGCAAATATTCTGAACTCCCTCTTGAAACAACTTCCAGTGTTTGCCTTCTGTCAGAAGACATTTCCAGAATCTCATACTTACACTTTACGTTCAGCATAAATTACATTCTTTGATTATATCCAGTGATCCCTGTGGAAAAACTGTCTTTTGCTATAAATCTCTGCCTTCCTGGCATCTACTCCCTCGTGTACCTCAAACCAGCAGTAATATCTCCAGTCACCCTTCACTTTGCTAAGCTAAACCACCCAAGTTCTTTCAGTCTAAGAAAATGAGCTCTCTGTGACCCTTAATCATCCAGGTAGTTTGAATTCATCTTCCCCAAGCATTAGTAACAGAGCCTGCCGCACAACGCTCCAGAGGAAGCTCCCTCGCTGCTTGCCCAGGGGCACTCGGGCTTTGCTGTCTCTGTCGGAGACGTGTCCCACCGGGGGCGGATGGGAATCCCACTGGTCTCTCCCACAGCCTCGTCAGACACCATGAGACCAACTATATAAACCCCACACTTTTATCCTCCTTTTTGTTTTCCAAAGAATGGGATTTGGTATACTGAGAAATTATTTTTATGTTTTCACCAATAATATTGATTTTCAGTTTAAGAGCTATCAGTTACCTAGTTTCTAGTTAAATCAGTGTTTCACATCAGTTTTATATTCTTCTAAAGTCATCAAGTACCAGGTTAAAAACCTTGCAGAACTTGGAAGTGTGTTACAATCACAACGATTATCAGCCCAGTCTTTTCATCATCTTTGCTTAAGCATTGGCTAATCAGCAAAAACTAACTCCCAAATGCCTGTGTACCTTGACATGAACTATCTTGTTCTAATTTAATTCTCTATCAAGAGGGTTCAGCATCAGTCACCCCATTTTTTTCTTAGGAATAGCGATAAATGGATAGGCCTATATTGCCATAACATCAGACATCTGGATCTTGACCAGTGTTTCAAAGACGACCAGCCATCACTGTTCATATTAAGAGAGCTCCTTTGTCAGCCCTGCCCAAACTGGAGTTGCTGGGTATTGACAACTGATATAAAAGCTTCAGCAGATGTGACTCAGCACTCCCCTGAGCCCTAATGGGGTGGAAAGGATTTATTACACAATTAGCATATTAACACTTTCCTGCTTTTTCCCAAATACAGAATATAATTTTCCCAAATACAGGCCATTCCTGCCTTTTTTCCTTTTCTTTTTTTTTTCTTTTAGTTGATTTCCATCATTTCTATCTATTCACTTTGGTATAATCTCTTTTCTTTCTCCTGTGTTTCAAAAATGCATTGCTGTTGTCTGCAAGGCTGTAGACCACATACTGGTCCCTTAGTCCATTTGCTTTCTTATCACTTTTCTGCAATAGGCTGCCTTCTAATTTATATTCATTGTACAGTTTTTACACTTTTGTTACTTTCTCTCTAAGCCAAACTGATTTTCCAAGCAAAATAACTCTTTTTCTGTAGTGAGCATTTTCGGTGCTCTTAACAGTCTACCTGCTTAAATTCTTCCTTCAAGAGATTTGATTCAGAATGGGTTTCAGCTTATAAAATTAGCCTGTGGAAGTACTATCTATATTTAAAGTGTTTGATACCACTAGCAAAAATATTCCAAAACACTTTTAACCTCTGTAAAGAGATAAGTTATACAGAGTGAAAATTTAGGAGCCTTTTCCAATTTTGAATTAATGGGCCACAGCTAGAACATTGTACATAGTTCAGAGTACATCTATATTAGACATCTGACACTTGAAAAGACTTGGGGAGGGAAAAAAAATAAAATAAAATCAGGGCTGACAGCATCTTTGAAGAATGCTTTAATTAATTAAATGTTTTTAACTAACTGACAAGTGGAAAAGGAGAGGAATGAAACAAGTGCCTCTACGTATTTTTAGGGAGATAGATTGCTTATAGGGTTTAAGTAGAAGATAGGGAAGAAGGAAGACAGAGGAAAAAAAATACTGACATATATTGGATGGGGGGCAGGGCATTGCTTGGTTCAGTTAGACTGAACCAAGACTTTATATGACATTTATACACAGATAGGTTTTTATTGGGCACGGAGGATGCGGAGATGATGAGCAAATAGATATTCCATCTTTGATCTTTGTCTGTCTCTCTTTTTTTATATTCATATTTTACTCCTTAAAGGCACTGGCTATTCAGGCAGCGAAGCTAATCAAGGTGGCTGGAAGCCTCAGTACTGTTTGTCTGGGTCACGTTTGGGGTTTGTTTTTTTTTATGAGATTCCTGTACTATATGGAGACAGAGAGCACAGATAGTCTCCCATAGGGTATGCTTTCCTGGATTGAACACTGCTCCTTTAATTCTATGACAGACCCTTACAAGATCAGAAAGCATTTCACCAGCTGCTTTAGAAACACCACCGTGAAATACAGAAAACAGTTCCACAGACTCCCTCACTGCACTTTGATCCTATGAGACCTGAACAGCCCAAACTAAAGCATTTTTTAGTTGTGCCATTGCAATATCCCCATAAAAGAGACCCTAGGAGACTTGCACAGCTAGCTCTGCTGTGGTCTTGTTCCCTCATTTGCACCCACTGTTCAACTCCATTGCATTTAAGAGGGATTAATTTCAGCACCAAAAAAAAAAAAAAATAAAGAAATCACAGCTTACTGTTCTCCCCTTGCAACATCAGTCAATGATATCTCTTATGAAGTCAAATTATAAATTCATTATAACTAATGAGATAAGGTTTAAGGCAATAAAATTAGTTATCTTGGAGGTACTCAGAGAGCCTTTGGTGAGCATATCTAAAGCACCCCCAAAGCTGTAGGACGAGGGCTCAAGCAGACAGCTCTGCCCCTGCCATACTAACGGGCTGATGGTGCTGCAGAGCAATGCATTTGCAGGTGATGGAGCTTTCTCGAGGCTGTGTCTAAGACCATACCAGAGGACACAGGAGGTCCAGACCCTCACAGATCTTGTCACCTTCATTTGGAAACGAAGGTGCTGCTCTGCAGACTAGTGGTTTAGGCCCCTCTTACCATCTTGGGGGTTCCCATTCCTGTGATACCCTACTATGATTTCCAACAGTACTAAGAGAGTTTTAGTAGCGTGCTCCCTGGAGCGGCTGACCATTTTTGTGCCTCAAAAGCCTGTACAGGTCTAGGAGTGCTCTACTCCTGTGACAAAACTAAGACAATGCAACATTTTAAGAATTAAATTTAGCATATGCTTAATGATACCTGTGCACTCTGCTAGAGTCCTGGGAAGCCTGACACCCTGTTCCCAGCTCCCTGAGCACTTGCAGAATGGCCTCACTCTGCCAAAGAAAACTCCACAGGTAGCCACACAGGCACTCTTGCCCTTAGTGCGCTCTGCACCAGGTGTGCTTTGTGCCCACAAACGCATCTTCTTGGAGATTTCCAAGACACAGGCCAACTGTCAATTAATTTCTAATTAATTAGTTACTAATCTGTAAGATGATCTTAACAGTAAGCTCATACATTAATAGCTACTGTAGTAGTGATGCTAGCAAGCTTACAGCTACATCAGATTTAAAAGTCATTTGCAGATACTGGAATTAATAGAATCAGTAATAATAATTAATTGTATTTTGAAGTATTACATGAAAGTTACATCATTGATAAAGGAGCCTATTCTATTAATTTTAAGAGTTTATATAACCCTCAAGGACAGGCAAATCAACATTTGACAACTGGGATTGACCATATTTTGCGTGCACAGTCCCTCATATGCTCACAAGCCCAAACAAGAACAAAGCAGAAGACACCAGCCAGGGAGGAGGCTGCCAGGCTGGGCAGCAGCTGTATTTCCAACATAGCAGTGAAAGAAAGGAAAGAGCCATCCTTTTCACAGCTTTAAACTTGGACTACTTCCAGAAGCCCGTAGCAGCAGGCAGATCTCAGCACCTCTCTTGCTCATTCTACAGAAAACTAGGGTCTAAAATCCTCCTTGAACGGAGAGGCAAACTGTGCGAGAATGTCAGACCCTGCTGCCAATGTTTTACAGCAGTGCAGCCCCAGGCCAGTTCAAAGACTGACGCTTTACTACCGTTCTCACATGTATTCCCCAACCTGGAAGCTTCTTCATGTATTCCCACCCTTGGCTGGCCTCCCACAACTTATTCACAGTAGTAACATCTGTCACAAAGCAAACTCAGCCAAGGCTGCCTTCAGCCTCCATATCCCTGACCAGTCTTTCCTTATCTGCCAGTATCAAGTCCATACAGCACCTCACCTTGTCAGCTCTTCCATCACCTGCATGAGCGAGCTATCATCACTGCACTCCAGAAAACTCCTGGACTGCTTGTACCCTGCTGCATTGCCCATCCAGCAGGTGCTTAAAGTTCCCCTTGAGGACCAGGGCTACCACCTGGTTATCTGAAGGTCTCCTCTACTTCTTCCTGATTAGGTAGCTTGTAGAAGACAGCCACAGTAACATCACCCATTTTGTTCTACCCTCTAATCCTAGCCCATAACCTCAGCTAGCTCATCATTCATCCTAAGGCAGAGCTCCATGCATCCCTTCTGCTCTCTCCCATAAAGGACACCTCTCCACCCTGGTTTGTCCTTCTTAAGGAGCCTGTATCCATCCATGACAGCAATCCAGTCACATGAGCTATCCCACACTGTCTCCATAATCCAAATGGGATCATAGCCTTGCAGCTACACACAGACCTCCAACTCCTGCTGGTTGTTCCCATGCTGCACGTGTTACTATACAGGCAATCTCTCACTCTGACTTCCCAGAAAAGGTATGAGATCTTCCCCCATAATGCTGTTCTGTAGGCACTACCTTATATGCCTACATACACTTGGGGGTGAGCTTCTGCCCTGTTTTGTTGTTTTCAATCTCTCATCTTAAAATGATATCATCCCAAGCCCTTTGCTTACCAAATCAGTCCACCACTTCCTCACTTAATGTGGATCATCATCTCTTCCCCTGATGTCAAGTCAATCACTCCTCGTTTAAAGCTCTCCTCAGCAGATTGCCAGCCTGTTGGAAAAGATGCTTTTGCCCTACTTGGTCAGGTGAATCCCATCTTCTCCTAATAGTCCTGAGTACTCAGAGAAGGTTCCATGGTCCTAAAAGCTGAATCCCCTTTGTTGACACCAGCTGTGCAAACAATTGTTGACCTGCAGGATCTTTTCACTCCTCCTCAAGCCCCTCTTCCTCACTGAGAAAACTGAGGAGAAAATGACCTGGGCACCCAAGATGTTAACCACCAGCCCAGAACAATGTAGTAGTCATGCTTGAAATGTTCCAGGTATCTCCTGGCGGTATTGTTGGTGCCCATATGGAAGAGCAGCAGTGATTAATAGTTTGAGGCTTGTCTCTCCACAACATCCTGGATCCAACTCCCTGGTGAGCAGCAAATCTCCCTAGACAGCAGGTCAGGTCAGCAGGTAGGGGCCTCCATCCCATGCAGGAGGAAGCTTCCCTCTGCTGTCAGTCACCTCTTCCTCCTGGTGCTTCTATGTATCTCAGGCTTAGCTGCCACGGAGGCTTCACTGGAGAAAGCTCCCACTCCCTTGTCCTCTAGCAGGGTACTGACTGTTCTGTAGCTGCAGACCTACACCTGCAGCCATCCTCCTGATGCCAGGAGTCACAGCCTTCCAGCATTCACCATCATGGGCGTCTCCATTTCCTAACCTGATGAGCACAGACTCCACCTGTCCCCCTCTAGGAATGCAGTGGATTCAGCTTCCTGAATCTGCCAAGTCTCTGAGAAGATCCAGTTGATCCCTTTCTCACCATCTCTGGTGCTGTGTAGGCTGCTGACCTCTTCCCACAGCTCCTGGTGACACACACTTTCCACCTATGCACACCTCCTGCAGCCAAGGAGCCTGTGTCTCCCAGCCCGAGGCCCCAGGCAGCTCTTCCCAGCCCCAGGACCGGAGAGCTGCACCATCCCTCAGCAGCTCAGCCTGAGCCGAGGCCTCCGATGCACCAGGGACAGCTGATCCGGACAGGGCTGGGGACCATGACCCACAGCACACCACCACCACAGCTCAGCACACATATGCTGCTCTGCAAAGGCTGCCGGCCCTCTTCTGCACAAACAGCTCCACAAGCCAGCTCCTCCACTGACATGTCCTCAGCACCTGCTGCAAGGCTGCCTGGCAGCAATAACAGGGCTCAGCTGGGACAAAACCTCTCAGCACCCTTTGGCCAGGAGCAGCTCACAGAGCTTCCTAGAAGCTGCTAGATCAGTTAGATCTCGCTAGAAGCAGCCACAGCCTCCCGTAGCTATCCCTTCCCAAAAGCAGCACTAGACACCCTGGCATTCTTCAGAAGGTTGCCAGGAGTCCCCCAGCAATCCCAGAAGAAGCTTGTAGAAGATCTTGAAGCAGAGCCAGGAAGCTGCTACAGCGAGTGCTGTGTTTGTTGGCCACCTCGGCTAGCCGTGCTCTCCAGTCAGGGAGGAGGGCAGCCCCTCTCACAGGCTTCTTCAGCATGAGTTTTAGCTCTCCAGTTTCACTGGAGATTAACCTATCAACAATACAGCACAATCACAAAAACAATTTAAACCTTAAAAAATCAAACGTAGTTGATGAGATTTCAGCAAGCTTCCATTGCCCACCAATTGGTAAGAGCCTCTGCCTTACTTGCTAATAAAATCACTAAGCCCAAAATCAAGGTACGGCAGAGATGATCCTCCGAAGCGTGCTGTCCTCTGCCTGCTACCCGCTGTCCCTCCCGTAAGCCTTGGCCATGAGCGTACATAGCTCTGACATGGCAGCACTCACGGCCTTCGCTGTGGCAGCACCTTGTAGTTTCAGCTGACCACAGTCCCTTCAGCCTCCCAGGGAGGGAAGGAAGGATGTCACTGCTGCCTCACTCCACAAAATGGCCAAAGCCGTTCCCTCCTGTGACCGTTACTGTGCCATTTCCCTGCCCCACAGATAAGGTTCTCCATGGCACTGGCACCCACCCCACACAGCTGGGCTCTCCCCTGACCTCCAATTTGGGGCTGAAGAGCCCCAATGTGAGATAACTGTGCATGGGACCAGCCCCAGCGTGAGGTAAGAGGGTGTGGCAGGGGGGTGGCAGGGGGAAAAAAATGACCCTATAGGGAGATGCCTGTTCAGGGCTGCAGCTGTGGGTAGGTGGTGGTGTGGGTCTTTGTTGGAGTTTCTGGTGTCTTCCAGGATGACTGGCTTGAGGGTGGACTTTGGCTTCCTCCTAGAGCCTCTGGGCTTCATTAAGGTCCTCCAGTGGGTGAGTGGGGCTGGGGGAGGCAGAGAGGGAGGATTCATTCTCCTTGTGGGGCTGTTTCTTCTCCTTTCGCAGCCCTGGTGTTGCTGCTATGTCTCAGCTGGGCAGGCCTGAAGAGGTGTGTGCTACTGGGCTGTCTGCTCCCTGCCTTGTGGTGGCTGTGGTGGGTGTTCAACACAAGGCTGCTCCTTGGCCAAGTGCTCTGACTGCGAGGGAATAAAACAGTTCTGCAGAGACAAAATCTGTGTGTTAATGACAAGTTTGTCATGGTAACTTGTGCTGCTGTGTGTTTCGTGTTTTGATTATTGGGGGTTTAGCATTTTGCTAATGAATAAAGGGAAAACAAGAGCTACTTAAAGAGTTGGGCTGATGTGTAATACTCTGAGCATGTACCTTCTAGCTACTCCAATCTACAGTTGTGGGTGTTTGAGACTCTAAAAATATTTCCCTTACCAACTGCAAGAGGTACTGTGCTGGCTGCTAGCATTCAAAATACCCCAAAACAACAAAGTCTTGCTGTAGAGATAAGAAAAATGTAAACAAAAAGAACTTTCAAATGGTTTTTTGTTAGCAGTGTTGCTCTTTTTTTCTGGATTATAGAAACTCAGTGTTTTCATTACCTCTTGATATCACTTCATACTTTACGTTGCTAGCTTTGTCCCTATTTCTTGCCTTCTTCAGGTATTTCACCTGAATGTTGAGTTTAGTTCCTTTCAGCTGTAGTGGTGCGCACTAAATAGTCTGTGTCTTGATTCCTATAGATTTTTTCCATCTTTGCTTTTGCCACATGTGGAGGCTTTCAAGGTGAAACTACACTTCTAGTTTCCTGCAAAGGTGTGGTAAACAAAACAGTTACAGCTGCTTTTGCTTATCCATTCAGGTGAGTATTAGCTCTTCAGTTGTCACTCATACACTAAATATTTATTATTCACTTTTTCCCCATCTGTATCCCTATAAGTATGTATTTATTGTGTATATCCAAATGAACATGTGAAACTTCTGTCTTGCTCTGTAGTAGCAATAAATATTTAGTTGTAATTGTTTGAAGTATTGTGGTTGTCAGTGCCCTATAGAAAGAAGGGGCAACAGGCTGTATTACTGCTCTGTATCGCTCTACCTTAAGCTCTGTTCTAGCACTGCATGAATTCTACAGAAGGTAATTAATAACCAAAACAATACAGCTAATTTTAAGAGCCTACTTCTTCATGAATTTGTATCCACTTTGGAGGCCCAGATAAGATTGTTTTGGATGTGCCATTATCATACTTCTGTTTAAAGACTGAATGGAAAATACTTACTCTTCAGTTTATTCTACTACAAGCTTGGTGAGGGTGTTGGGTACATAAAAATGAAGTACTCCACTGTCGTTGCAGTGCTCTTGTAAAGACAAGCTGCCTTCCTGGAGCACAGGGAGGAAGGCTTCCTCTTTGTTCTTACAGCCGCACAGTTATAAGTAGTGCAGTTGGTGTTCCATATGTGTCCAATAAGCATAGGTGTAAGTATAGAAATAGATTCAGAGGCCAGCTATTAAAAACTACTACAGAAGTATAGAATTTGGTCACAAAACCCAGCATTGTAAGAGTAGATGGAGGGGAGAATGGGAATCTGAAATGGTTCTGTGCTGGTCTCTGAGTGGTGGCTGCTAGTCACACAGGTTTTTGTTGAACTTCCTATGCTTGCATTTTCTTGTAGCTGTAATGCAGTGCGGTGCATTTTAAGTCCTGATCCCTTGGTTTAACTACCAGTCTCTAAAATAATGTCATTAAGTCTGCTTCCAAATTGGGGTTTCTTTCATCAGTTGCTCCAAAGATAAGATTAAGATTCTTCTCTTGAAGTTGCTACAGTGTATCTCAACATAGGATGGGGGAAAAAAAAATCTTCAAATACCTTCACAAATCTTTGTGTTGTATAACTGATACGTTACACAAACATAAATCGTATTTTAGAGTAAACTTGCACAACCAGAATGCTGAAGCACTGTTATTGTGAAGCATGACTGTATGAAGTTTCCACGATATAGCAAATTCTAACTACACGAAGGATATAATCTTTGCAGGTTGAATACTGTTGTATTCAGTGCACCAGACCCAAAACACTGTGGTGGTACTTGGACTGACGTCTATCTTGTGGGCAACTTCTCTTCTGCTGCACAGTTCTTTGTTACGCTTGCAGTGTTAGTATTCCTCTACTGCATTGCTGCCCTTGTGGTATATATTGGATATAAGCACCTGTATCAGCAAAATAGCAAGTTTCCACTAACTGTAAGTAATACTAAGATACTTTAATGTTTTGTCTTTGAAATCACAAAGGGATGAGAAATACTGCTAATAAAGAATAGCTGAATAACTTATGAACATTCAGTAGTTCCAAATGTTAGATGGAGCATGAACACAAGTATCTCAGACTAGTCATTAGAGCACTCGAGCAGAAAAAGGGACCCAAAGCCCTTGACCATCCATGGTACCATACTGTATGCAGTTATTGAAGCAGACTGGAATGAAGTTCCACCTTCTCAGGTGAACGGTTTCTTCACCACAACTTTTCTTTTGTATCATGTATTCGAATATACAGTTGTTCCATAGGTGGAACCTCCTCTGTATATCTCTGGGAATTTTCCCTGTGTAGAGCACCTGCTGTGCAGGTGCAATTGGCAGAGGGAAATGGTTGTCTTGTGAACTTTAGTCACCTTAAATATCAAAGCTCTGATCCTCAGAATGAGAAAATTCAGAGTACTTCGAGAAACAGACCTCGTGACCTTTGAAGCCAAATTTTAGTATATCAGCCATCCAGACTTAAAACCTCTGCTCCTTCTCTCCTGTCACCTCCACTTTGCTAAACTTTGACTTAAACTTTTATAACATAAGCACTAGGCATCTGAGTTTAGAAACTAGTTTCTTACAAAGGATAAGGTTGCTTATGCTTGATAGAGGCGAAAGGCATAAGGTTTTGTAGCTGATTATCAACACAGAATATAACTTGTGTAGCAATTACAACACTGTTAATGGCTAAATTTGCTTGTGATCATTATCACTGGTGCAGTTATTTTAGTGATATAGTTGATACTGTCTCTGCCTTGCCCTCATGCACATTCATGCAGATTTTTTTAACATAATAATGAGTATTCCTCTTCTTTAGGACTTGGCTGTCACTGTCATAACAGCCTTTCTGTGGCTGGTCAGTACTTTTGCTTGGGCAAAGGCACTTGCTGACATCAAAATGTCCACAGGGACCAGCATTATTCCAGGAATTGAATCTTGCAAAGCACCAGGAACAACTTGTCGTTTTGCTTCTGTGACCAGCATGAGAACTCTGAATGTGTCTGTGGTATGTATGCCTTCTGCCATATGAATACCATAAATGTGTTAGAAAATAGCCAATGGCACCTGAGAACCCTGTTCTACTGATTGCATGTGTTTTATGTGTTAAGATTGCTTTACGGGTTATTAGTCATTCAGGCCCATTAATCCTGTAGTAAGACACTGACCAAATTTTTTCTTTAGAAGGAAACTTGTTTCTTCAAAGAACTTAAGAGAAACAACTTGTAGGAGTTAAGATTTACTTATTAGTAATTAGTTATTAGTCATTCAGGCCCATTAATCCTGTAGTAAGACACTGACCGAATTTTTTCTTTAGAAGGAAACTTGTTTCTTCAAAGAACTTAAGAGAAACAACTTGTAGGATCTGTATCTAGACCTGTTAGATGCAGCGTTTCCAGACACATTTGAGTCTCTCCATTATTTCTCTCTAAGGGCGGCACCTTAAAATACGTTACTGAGCCACCCATGTGGTTTGACTGATATAAGGAAGAAACACTATGCTTCCTGCTCTGTCTTTTGGTGCTGAACCTCCCTTTTTAATCAAGTGTGAGCATTTCTACACACCAAATAGAGGTTCCTTGTAACACAATTATATAAAGCTCATGTTCATAGAAAGAACTCTTCATGGCACAGGGTGAATCAGGCTTATTGTATGATCTTCCTAGTTAATCCTGCTTTTCAAAACTCTGGCTGTTATTCATTGGCACAATAATAATTAATCATGTGCTCTGGAAGTGCATATGCAGAGGTGCTGAGTGACTGAAAACAATTTATCTAATTCCATGCAAAGGATAGAGTAAGTTGACTATCTGACTTCCAAAGAAGTCTGTTAAAGCAGCTTGTAGTACTCTAAAGCATGTGGAAATGTCTTGTCCAAATCAAAGGGGTGCCAAAGATAGCAGTTGTTTCTGGCTTGCCTTGAAGTCATATCCTGGCTCTTAAAAAAAAAAAAAAAAAAAAAGGGGGG